>NC_084601.1:35054780-35338268 GCF_033807715.1 Cololabis saira
CCTTCTTTCTCCCATCATCTTTCTTTTCTCCCTTCCTCTTCTTTCTCCCTTCTTCTTTCCTTCCTTCCTTCCTTCCCTTCCCTCCGACTTCCTTCCGATCTTCCTTCCTTCCTTCCTTCCATCCTTCTTTTCCCTTCCTTCCTTCCTTCATTTTCCCTTCCTTCCTTCTTTTCTCCGTTCCTTCCTTCTTTCTTCCTTCCTTCTTTTTCCCTTCCTTCCTCTCTTTTCTCCCTTCTTTCCTTCTTTTCTCCCTTCCTTCCTTCTTTCCTTACTTCTTCCTCCCTTCTTTCCTTCCTTCCTTCCTTCCTTCCTTCCTTCCTTCCTTCCTTCCTTCCTTCCTTCCTTCCTTCCTTCCTTCCTTCCTTCCTTCTTTTCTCCCTTCCTTCCTTCTTTCCTCCCTTCTTTCCTTCCTTCCTTCTTCCTTCCTTCCTTCCTTCCTTCCTTCCTTCTTTTCTCCCTTCATTCCTTCTTTTCTCCCTTCCTTCCTTCTGTTTTCCCTTCCTTCCTTCCTTCCTTCCTTCCTTCCTTCCTTCCTTCCTTCCTTCCTTCCTTCCTTCCTTCCTTCCTTCCTTCCTTCTTTCCTTCCTTCCTTCCTTCCTTCCTTCCTTCTTTTCTCCCTTCCTTCCTTCTTTCCTTCTTCTTTCCTCCCTTCTTTCCTTCCTTCCTTCCTTCCTTCCTTCTTTTCTCCCTTCCTTCCTTCTTTCCTCCCTTCTTTCCTTCCTTCCTTCCTTCCTTCCTTCCTTCCTTCCTTCCTTCCTTCCTTCCTTCCTTCCTTCTTTTCTCCCTTCCTTCTTTCTGTTTTCCCTTCCTTCCTTACTTCTTTTTTCCCTTCCTTCCTTCTTTCCTTCCTTCCTTCTTTTCTCCCTTCCTTCCTTCTTTTCTCCCTTCCTTCCTTCTTTCCTTCCTTCCTTCTTTTCTTTCTTCCTTCCTTCTTTTCTCCCTTCCTTCTTTTCTTCCTTCCTTCTTTCCTCCCTTCTTTCCTCCCTTCTTTCCTTCCTTCCTTCCTTCCTTCCTTCCTTCCTTCCTTCCTTCCTTCCTTCCTTCCTTCCTTCCTTCCTTCCTTCCTTCCTTCTTTTCTCCCTTCCTTCCTTCTTTCCTTCCTTCCTTCCTCCCTTCATTTTCCCTTCATTCCTTCTTTTCTCCCTTCCTTCTTTCTGTTTTCCCTTCCTTCCTTACTTCTTTTTTCCCTTCCTTCCTTCTTTCATCCCTTCTTTCCTTCCTTCCTTCTTTTCTCCCTTCCTTCCTTCTTTTCTCCCTCCCTTCCTTCTTTTCTCCCTTCCTTCCTTCTTTCCTTCCTTCCTTCTTTTCTTCCTTCCTTCTTTTCTCCCTTCCTTCTTTCCTTCCTTCCTTCTTTCCTTCCTTCCTTCTTTTCTCCCTTCCTTTCTTCTTTTCTTCCTCCCTTCCTTCTTTTATCCCTTCCTTCCTTCTTTCCTACCTTCCTTCTTTTCTCCCTTCTTTTTCCCTTCCTTCCTTCTTTCCTTCCTTCTTTCCTTCCTTTCTTCTTTTCTCCCTTCTTTCCTTCCTTCTTTTCTCCCTTCCTTCCTTCTTTCCTTCCTTCCTTCTTTTCGCCCTTCCTTCCTTCTTTTCTTTCTTCCTTCCTTCCCTCCTTCTTTTCTCCCTTCCTTCCTTCTTTCCTTCCTTCCTTCTTTTCTCCCTTCCTTCCTTCTTTTTCCCTTCCTTCCTTCTTTCCTCCCTTCTTTCCTTCTTTTCTCCATTCCTTCCTTCTTTTTTCCCTTCCTTCTTTCCTTCCTTCCTTCCTTCCCTCCTTCCTTCCTTCCTTCTTTTCTCCCTTCCTTCTTTCTTTTCTCCCTTCCTTCCCTCCTTCCTTCCTTCCTTCCTTCCTTCTTTTCTCCCTTCCTTCCTTCTTTCCTTCCTTCCTTCTTTTTCCCTTCCTTCCTTCCTTCCTTCCTCCCTTCCTTTTCCCTTCCTTCTTTCTTTTCTCCCTTCCTTCTTTCCTTCCTTCCTTCCTTCCTTCCTTCCTTCCTTCCTTCCTTCCTTCCTTCCTTCCTTCCTTCCTTCCTTCCTTCCTTCCTTCCTTCCTTCCTTCCTTCTTTTCTCCGTTCCTTCCTTCTTTCCTTCCTTCCTTCTTTTCTCCCTCCCTTCCTTCTTTCCTTCCTTCATTCCTTCCTTCCTTCCTTCCTTCCTTCTTTTTTCCCTTCCTTCCTTCTTTCATCCCTTCTTTCCTTCCTTCCTTCTTTTCTCCCTTCCTTTCTTCTTTTCTTCCTCCCTTCCTTCTTTTATCCCTTCCTTCCTTCTTTCCTACCTTCCTTCTTTTCTCCCTTCTTTTTCCCTTCCTTCCTTCTTTCCTTCCTTCTTTCCTTCCTTTCTTCTTTTCTCCCTTCTTTCCTTCCTTCTTTTCTCCCTCCCTTCCTTCTTTTCTCCCTTCTTTCCTTCCTTCCTTCTTTTCTCCCTTCCTTCCTTCTTTCCTTCCTTCCTTCTTTTCGCCCTTCCTTCCTTCTTTTCTTTCTTCCTTCCTTCCCTCCTTCTTTTCTTTCTTCCTTCCTTCTTTCCTCCCTTCCTTCTTTTCTTCCTTCCTTCTTTCCTCCCTTCTTCCCTTCCTCCTTCCTTGACCCGAAGGCAGCACAAGGGTTAATAAATTAGCATTAACCACAATTTTGTAAATACAGTATTCAAATTCAATTGAATTGAATGATGATTTCTTTAACTGAGCTCATTTCCAGTGTGTCGTGGAAAAGAATTGTCTATCTCGAGTGAGCGTGGTGAGCTAATAAAACTGCAAACGTCATGGGTGGCCCAAGTTCAGAGAATTGAACATGTCATTTGCAAAACGTACATCTGAAGCGTCAACGCAGGAGTGACGCAGAACCATTGACAGCGTGACGATCCCAACAGAACAAGAATTCTCTAGACTAAATATTAAATGCTTCCCATAACATTTATTTGCAGCTGTTTGGGAAGGTTATACCAAAACTTTTTAAGAGTCTAAATTTAGTGTACTCAGAGTGCCAGGAAATAAAAGGTGAGACTACCTTACCAAAAACACAGGGAAGGAGTCTTTACGTCATTATGTCGATGTAAGGGTCTAATGTAAAACAAAACCTAAGTTCACCACTGATTGTTAATGAGACCGTGTCACGCTGTATTTAAAACTGTTTACAAGTCGCAATAGCTAGCTTGGGTCATCATCATCTCCTGGTAATGACTTCCTTGACCACACGCATTCTGTGTCTACTGACAAAAATCAATAAACATACCACATGTACATACACTCACAACCCACTTTTATAGCAGAGCTTCATTCTTTATTATGATTCCGGAATATATTCGATAGAGCTGTAACTCATGGATGAAATGATACGTATTTCCCACTAGTTCATCATGGGGATGTATTGTATAAAGCTTAAACATGTGGCAAAACAAAAAATAAGGCAAACAATCTTCATCCGGCTTTTTCTTCCCATCTGCATACCGTTCAGTACCACTTACGCATTTCTTCCTACTGTAAATGGACATGTAAACACTTTATGGAAAACGTTGTAAACTTAACATTTAGGTTGATTGCAGTCCGATCAAGTGACACAGCTGAAGTTTCGCCTGAAGACACTGTTGGCTAAACATGTTATTGAGTCATTTTTCAGTGTTCTGACACTGGAGCATTTACAGTTACAACGAGGTCAGTTCTTTTTGCCGCTTACGCTTTTAAAATGTCATTTACGAGCTGTTTATGGAACATTCAAAGTCTTTCAGAGCTTCAGATTTCAGGTTAATGAAAACTCCATTAACTTAAATCAAATTGAGTTTAACGGTTTTGTTTTGTACATTAAACAAGTCCATATGCAAAACCCTCCATTTACAGGGCAAAAAGAAAAGTACTTTACAAGCGACATAGTTAGTAAGATGTCAACCTGACCCAAACTGATTCTGTCTGAAGAACAAAAACGATTGACATCTGAATTCATCATGTGATCTGATCATTGTTTTGCAGCACTTGGACTGAATGTGCTCCAAACCAGCGTAATCAGTCCCAGCTCAGCTTTTGACTCATTGTAAAGTTGAATCTAGTACTTTTGAAATCATATGAGTGAAAGTCTAGATTTGGCTTTCTAAGATATGAATGGGTAACCAGTTTTTTACACTTACTTTCATTCATATTTTTCTTATCTTATTTGTTGTCACCATGTGCTCGCCCACTCATATTGATCTCAATTCATTCAATGGCCTCTTTCACCTTAATATTAATGAATCCAATCACATTTCTATCATATAATGTATGTTGCTTGTCCTTGTCCAGATAATCTAACCCCTGCTCAATTTTTGTGGCTTCTTCTTTTTTCTGTTTTGTTTCACTTATTTCCTACAGGTGGTGGTGTCACTTCAGGGTGTGGATAAGATCATTGGGCAACTCATGAATGGCCTCAAGCAGCTTGGTCTCCATCGCTGCGTCAACGTCATCATTGTTGCTGATCACGGTAATTCAAAACATACATGAACCTGTTCCCCCCGACGGACCCGGTACCGGGTCCACCAGCTGCATGGTGCATGTGTTTAGTTTAGTTTAGTTTAGTTTATTTGCACATAAAAAGTATACAACCGCCAAAAATTCAGACAAACAGTATGTAGAAAAAAAAGGAAACAACAAAAAAAAAAGAAATACAATGTAACAGAAAAAAATGTGGAGGAGGAACCAAAAAAACCCATAAGGGCTTGTCGAGTGGTCCTCCTTTAATGAAACAAACAATATCTACAGAGATATGTACAACATAGGACAACTAAGGAGAATAAGCTAAATGAATAGAAAAACAGGAATCTGATGAGGATGTGCACAGAAGTTCTGGAAATTAGTTGTTAAACTTTGCTAAGCTGGGTTAGCAAAAAAGTTGTGATTTGTTTTTTGAAATTATTTGTGCTCGAGCATTCTCTAATATTGAGTGGTAAGGTGTTCCAATAAAGAGAAACTCTGAACCTAACTGAAAATTGGGAAAAAGTAGTCCTGAAAAGGGTGGGATGGAGATAGTTTGCAGACCTAGTAGTAAAGTGATGAATTTCGGAATTGAATTGAAATAAAGAATGAAAACAGGTTGGAAGTAGCTTGTGGATGGATTGATAGACAAAAAGACAAATCTGAAAAACATTTACAGCAGAAATAGGGAGAATACTTGAGGATTGGAACAATGGGGTGGATCTAGTAAGTCTATTGGAAAATGTAATCATTTTGATAAAACGGAAAATGCGTTTGTGGGTGGAAAAGTTACTCAAGTGCTGTCAGGGTATTTCCTTTCAACTGTTTCTCAAACAAGAAGCACTAAAGCCAATATGTCAAAACTCCCAGTACGTTTTGTCATCAAAGTATTTGATTTATAACAACTTCAAAATACATATGCAACAAAGACTGCGTTTCCATGCATCAATAACCCTTTTAAAACCCGAATATTGGCAATAACCTGAATTTGCACGGCCATGTAAACACCAATAACCCCTTTGAATAACCAGAATTTGCTCCCCCTGGGTTACTCCTTTTAAAACCCGAATATTCGGTCATGTAAACGCCTAACGGGATATCCCCATCAAACGGAAGATTAATTTGTTTTCTGCGCATGCTCTGTTCACAAGGAATCCTGGTCTCTTGAGTCCAGGAAGTTCTTATAAACACAGAGAAACGCAAGACCAGAAGGAGACTAATCACTTCATAAATGTAATGAAGGATATGAACATTTCTGCATTTGTAGACGGTAGAAAGAACCGGGATAGCCAGATTTACAAGAAGGTGGGCGAAAAGTTGCGCAAAGCAGCATTTGTTTTGATTTTAAATAAATATTAATTTAAATAAATATTACAAAAAAAATAAATAAATAAATAAAAAAAAAATATTTACAATAAATATTGTTAATATTTTATGGAGAAGGGGCGGGATTAAATAAATTATACTTCTTCCCACACCTTTTCGGACATTCAAGTGAAATTACTGTGCTGTTTTTTTGTTTTATTTTGTTTTGTTTTGTAAAATTGTCTTGATCGGCCATTTTGTATTATTATTTCTGTTTTACTTGTTCATATTTACGTTATATATCATTTGCATGTTCGGAATAAATCATTAACTAACTAAACTAAAATTTGGATACAGGAAGAAGAAGCGGAAATGACAGGAATTGCGTCATCACGTTCTCCGTGCGTCGCTGGTTTGATCGAGATATCCCGAATGATTAATTACCATGTTTACAGGGATAACCCTGCTTGCTCACGCATGTAAACGGAATATTCTGAATGTTTCAGTAACCGGAATATTAGCAATAACCGGAATTTTGAATGCATGTAAACGTAGTCGGTGATGGCGCCCCCAACATGAGCAACACCCGCAACAAAACGCAACTGAATGCAAGATCAATTTTCTCCACCCCAACGTATTAGGTATCATATGAAACTAGAAAATGCTACACTTTCAGATGATACCGAACATAATCTTTTCTGGGCCGACCACTTCATGCCAATTTCAAAATAAATCGAAAGCCAAAATTCACATTTCACAGCCAGCACATCAGCGTGTTCATCACACACTACGTCAGAAAATCCCAAAACTCCGTCCAAATACAGTATATTTCATTTCCTTACCGTTTCGTTGTCATTTTCTATCCACACCATTCTTTGACCAGAATTCACGGCTTAATCCTTCATTTGTTTTTGATGGAAAGTCCACCAGGAGTCTAGCCAAGGTTACTTTTGTTCAGAAAAACAAGCCACTCTTTCATCTGCACTTTTACACTCTAGCTCCTCAGCTCTACGTCGTACCTCAGAAAAAACAAAGACAGTGTGGCTAAGGTTTGAAATGGTATAAGAAAGAAACAGTGATTTGATAAAGTTAATTTTGTCTATGGATTTACAATTTAATTTTCTAATTCACACTCAAGTCACACTTCCCCTTTTAACATCACCGATAAAAGACGGGTCACACACACCATCTTGTGATGCTGATGAAGGCGAAAGGATCGCCTAAACATGTCGGTAATAGGCATGGGACGATATGAAAATTTCATATCACGATATTAGTGGACAAAAATATCACGATTACGATATTATCACGATATTAGCGTGTCGCTTATAAAATTCTTAAAATGCAAGGAAAAACACTAACCGTGGATCCACTGGTTCCTTCAGAACATTTATTCTCAAATCATTCTCAACACAGTGACACTTGAGGTAGAGAACAAATAGTGTACTGTAAATGTTATGCATTACAAAGTGTAAACTATAGTACCGGTACTTATTTGAACTTTCTTTTTTTGTAAGAAAATACTTCCCTGAGAGTCGAAAGAAATAAGTGACAAATAGAAATAAAGTGACAAAGTAGAGCCAAATGCACACTGATTGTATTACTACAACCGGGCGAGTGAATTGACACTTTCTTCCAAAAAAAAAAAAAAAAAAAAAAAATAATTTTGGCGATAATTACAGTACCCCACGATAACGTTATTGCGGCAGTTTTTTATCGCGATATACGATAATATCGTATATCGCCCCATGCCTAGTCAGTAATTAAAAAACCTAAAACGAATTTGTCAAAAAGAATTAGCAAGTTAAACTGAAAGAGACAAGCTGTGGTTTTTCATTGTCGAGCACTCAGTAAACATCCATCAAGCATTCATCAAGAATGGATACAGAAGGTTAATTCCGGTGTTAGCAAAGATTTCCATTACAGTTTACAAAACGTAAATACACTAAATTGTGTAATTTGGCGGTTTACAGTAGATTACATTCTTTCCCGCCAGTAATGACGCACACTAATGAAAGATGAATGAATAGCGAGGGGCCCTTCTTTGTGTAACTGATGTTTGGCGGTTTCCTTGGACACCATTTGTTTGTTCCATTCCGTCCCTTTGAAAAACCGTTTCAGCAGTGGTATGTAGCGCAACACAAAAGTTTAAAGTAACAGCCCAATCCTGCTGCAGGTATGGAAGAAATGAGCTGCGACAGGAAGGAGGCGATGCAGGAAATGGTGGGAGACACCAGCACTTATTTCGTTATCGAGGGGCCGTTTGGACGAATCAGGGCGAAGAACCCGGACACAGTCTGTGAGTGAATGCAAATGATTTGATGAAACACAAAGTTAAGAACAGCTGTGAGTAGTTCTCAAAAGTTTGAAAGACTTTATATGCTTTATATTATATTTCCAAGGTGTGAGGAATCATTTCACGAAAACATGATTGTTTAGCTATCTGCATTGATAGTTTTTCTTTTCATTTTGTTGTTTTTGGATCAAAATAAAGAACGTGTTCTAGTACGTTGTTCAGCCATCTATGAAATGAGTGAAGCACTCCATTCATGAGCTTTATGTGTTCAAGTTAAAATACTTTTATTTGAATTTTACTGCATAAACAAGTTTCTTTTGGTAGTGACGGAAATGTTTTCCCCTCTCAATAGTGGACTCGGCTGGACTTGTGGCTAACATGACTGTAAGTATGAAATGTTCCAACTAATAGGCCTGTAAGTTTTACAGCCAGTGTGGAAACATATATTTGGAAGTTGAATATTAAAATAAAAAACAAAGAAAAAATTGTGTCTGTGTTTTTGGTCTTTTTCTTTTTTTGAAAGAATCATTTATTGTAAATATGCTTAAAATTTTACTAAATCGAAATATAAAATTCTATACACTGTGATGTTACAGTATGTTTATAATGATGTAAAACAGATTACTAATGATTTACGATAAGCACTTTTGGTGGCTTTCTTTGTGTACATGTTGCCTATTTTAGTTCTCTTTCAATATTTATAATGTTTTTTTTATTTTTTTGTTTGTTTGGTTTTTGTTTTTGGTCATTTCAGTGTAAGAAAAAAGACCAAAAGATCAAGCCATACCTGAAAGCCAACTTGCCGAAGCGCCTCCACTTCGCCAACAGCCGACGCATTGAAGACATCAGTATCTTGGTTGAACCAAAATGGCTTTTTGAGAGGTATGCAGACACACAACTTCAATCTGGGCAAACAAAAGTCCGGTCTGGGCTTAAAAAGAAAAAGAAAGAAAGAAAAATAAAAAATGGTGTAATTGTCATGATCTGTATACTCACACACTTAAGATGGCTCAAGGTTACAAGTGTCCCAACAAACAGTCACACAGAGTCATCAGTTGGTCTCTGGACCCATTGGACAGGAAAAACCTATCCTTGCTGGCCAACCATCCAATCTAGAGGGTTTCTTTTATTCTTATCAACCGTCTTGGGGTGACACACAGTTTTAAAAATATCTATTACAGAGCAACTTCAACTGTTATCTTTGGCCTACTAGTAGTGCTGAGCCTTCAGGTGAGCAAATTGTTGTTTTTTATTATTTTAGGGGCAAAAATACTTTTATTTGCAGCTACTGAGGTGTTATTTGACTAAAAGAAAGAAAAGCACATCAAATGTATTGTGTATGTATATATATATATGTATATATATATATATATATATATATATATATATATATACATATATATATACAGAGGTGTCAAGTAACGAAGTAAAAATACTTTGTTACCTTACTTAAGTAGAAATTTTGGTTATCTATACTTCACTGCAGTAATTATTTTTCAGACGACTTTTTACTTTTTACTCTTTGCATTTTAAAAACAGCCTCGTTACTCTATTTCATTTCGGCCTTTAAAAAAAAACTATCCAGTTAAATTGCTCCATAGAGTGAATTTGGTTGTGGTTTTGGCACGGATGTTCTTGTCCAGTTTTGTTGTTTGTTGCCCTCAGATTCCTGCAACTAAACTTGGATGTATATTCCAATAAAGGTTAGGATAAATGATAACATGCCTCTGAAGTTTGACTTTTTGCACCATTACAATACTTATAGGCAACTAGTCATCATATCTCCTGCTCTCTGAAACACATGTTAATGCTCAATAGTACACATATATGGTTCTTTAATATATTTGCATTATACTAAGATGCATTCATTTTCAATGGCTTTTGTCCTAAATGGCTTTTTCCCCCTTACATTACTTTTATTTTTATACTTTAAGTAGTTTTGAAACCAGTACTTTTATACTTTTACTTTAGTAGAAAACTGGAGTTGATACTTCAACTTCTACAGGAGTATTTTTAAACTCTAGTATCTATACTTCTACCTGAGTAATGAATGTGAATATTTTTGACACCTCTGTCTTTGGCATACTAGTAGTGCTGAGCCTTCAGGTAAGCAAATTGTTGTTTTTTATTCTTTTAGGGGCAAAAATACTTTTATTTGCAGCTACTGAGGAAAGTAAAGAAAAGCACATCAAATGTATTGTATTGTATTATATACATATATATATATATATATATATATATATATATATATATATATATATATATATATATATATATATATATATAATGAAACAGTAGTTCCCAGTTATGGTGAATGATAAATTGATACTAAAACAACAAACATGAATGGCATATCCCACCTTGTCCTTTTTAGACTACTGTATATCTTGAGCATTTCACTGTTTGGCGTATATGTTTGTATAGCTATTAAAAGTCTTCTTGTTCTCACAGAAATCCAGGATCGCTCCTATTCTGCTCCGCTGGGAATCACGGCTATGACAACGATGTAGAGAGCATGCTAGTGAGTGCTGAGGATTCACTCTCTAATCTGCTTTAGTTTTTTCAGATAAAAAGCACCTTGGCTTTTATCTTCTGCTTGGCAGCTATTGCAAAAACAGACAGATGTTTGCTTTTTTTACTTATTTACATATTTTCTTACAGGCCATGTTTCTCAGTTATGGACCCAAGTTTAAGTACCGGAGTAAGATTGAACCCTTCTCTAACATTGAGCTATACAATATCATGTGTGGTGAGTACTTTATTTTTAATATATTTATAATTATTCACTATCATATACTGGACTTTGACTGAGGCCCCAACCAGAGATGACAATGTTTCATGAAAATATAAGATATAGCGCAACATGCATATTTTTCGGGAAAATAATGACCTAAATCCAGTCGCTCAAAAATGCTTGTTGCAACAGGAAGAAAATATACTGTATAACCCTCAGCTATTTCATTTTGTTTTAAATGTATAACCTAGATGTGACAAACACACTAAGTCCTTGGCACAGTCCATAAAACTAATTTAATGCTCTTCACACAGCCCCTACTGTTCCCTTTCTGTAAATCACTCAGGTCAAATTTAGTACCACATCAGTGTGTGATTACACTCAACCTCCCCGTATCTGAATAACCCCAGAATAATTTGAGTCACTCCTCGTTTCCAATTGCTTTTGTGCACTTGTGTGATACTTCCACAAGTACATGCATCCCTATGGAAACCATCGTCATCTCAGATTTACTTCTGGATCTTTCTCCGTTCTTGTTAACGTTTGAAACTTTCACAAGTTGCATTATGAATAATATTCTCATTGGAAGTCTGCATCTAGTCATGTACAAGCAAAGTCGCTTATGTAGAAGGCTTCCAGTTGTGGCCTCTTAGGCATGAAACAGAAAGATATCCTAAACTGTATCAACAAGTAGAAATAATGTAAAGGATGTAATAATTTAAGTGTGTATTCTTGTGTGTTACCCTGCGAGTTGGGGTGTGATGCCTTCAAGTAGGCTATTTTTCCAGTAGCATAAAGACTGAACTGCCTTCAGTTCTCTGAAACACATTTTCCAAGTCCTATTTGCCAAGTGGGAACTATGTACACCAGTCCAAATTGAGCGTGGGCTACTTGGCACTGAGAAACAGCGAACGTGCTGTGCTGCCATGCACCGATGGCTGGAGTAGCAGTAAGAACTATCAGGCTTTTTAAAAACAAACTTCTGTCACTTGTTTGATAATGCAGTGAAATTGTGTTGACTAAAAGTGTAGGATATTATGATCTAGCAACAAGTATCCTCGTTAGCTTTAGCATCCAGCCAACCCATCCGTAAAGGAATTATACTTCCTTGTGTTTCACACAGTGCACCTGAGGGAGATGCTGGAGGTGTGAACAGCTCTAACAATCCCCCCCCCCAACACACACACACACACACACACACACACACACACACACACACACACACACACACACACACACACACACACACACACACACACACACACACACACTTCTGTTCTTCTGTTAGGCAGAAGAGAAAATAGTGAAACATTATGCCCTTCTGCCTATTGCAGAATAAAGGCGCTGGGGGGCAGAGCGAACTGATTGTGTGTATTATTTTGTTTCATGTAGATTCAGATTCAGACGACTTTATTAATCCCTTATGGATCTTCCCTCGGGGAAATTGACATCTCCATCTCACTCACACAGCACTGTCAATACAAATCAAAACACCCCAAAAACCAAACACCCATATAAAGATAAAAATATAGAAAATAAAGATAGAAATAGAAATTATAAAAAATTAAAATAAAAACTGCAGTGCCATACATAGAATTATATGGATAGAAAAGACATAAGTGTTATGTAGTATTGCACAAGGTTATTGCACTGTCCTGGTTTTTGTTGTTGGTCAGAATGACTGACTGACTGACCCCCACAGATGTGATGGGAATCCATCCCGCTGACAACAATGGGACGCACGGAAGTATGAATCATGTTCTGAGGGAGCCCCACTACGAGCCCACACGCCCTGCAGAGCAGAGTACGCCCGCTCAGTGCCCACTACTCAGCCTGGACCCTGAAGACGCCCTGGGGTGCTCCTGCCCAGCCTTGGTGGGTACTGCTGTATCCACATATTATACACTTAGGTCAGACTGAAATAAGAGAAGAACGTTTCATATTCACATTTGCACAAACCTTGAACAAAGTACATAGCAATATAACGATGGTTCATGGCTTGTTCAGAGTTGAGGGTGTTTGTTTTTTTTTTCTGCAGCGAACAGATTTAAAGGTGCTGATACTTCGCAGGCATAGATTTGGTCTCATTTATGCCCGTGATTTATAACCAGATTTACTTACGCTCCCAGCTTTTCGTAACCCAGGATCAACAACAATCAGCTCTTGGACTAATACATTACTTTTTATAATAAGAAGCTGGTGAGAGTCACAGTCAGCTGTTTTTATACTCAGTAAGGTGCTGAGAAAAAACACGTTCTCAGATTGAAAATAAACAGCATTCTTGGGAAAGGCCTTCTGTCAGAGAGAATAATAATAAATTGTATTTATAATGCACTTTACATTACTGAGAATCTCAAAGTGCTAGAGTTTGATAATTAAAAAGAAATAAAATCAAGATAAGAGAAAAAAGGGATAAAGAGTCGAATCATAGCAGAGAAGAGAATAAAACAAGTAAAAACAGCAACTAGGAAAAGAAAAAACAGAATTGTTTAGGGATAAAATACTTTGCTAAAAAAGGTTTTAAAGCGGCACTATGTAACTTTTCCACCTTAATATCATATTTCCAGAGTCATTGTGATGGTACATCAACTTCCAACAGGTTTAATGACACCTCTGTCATGGTCTGAGGGGTCTGTATCGCCTTCACTGGCACTATGTAACTTTGAGGAGCATGGTAGGAACCCTGCCACACTAAAAAACTACACATTTTTACGGCTTTGACTGCTTTACGGCATACGTTACTTCCCGCTCCTTCCCGATTCGCAGTCGAGACGAAAATGGGCGGGGCGTGGAGCGCAGCTCTGCAGAAGCTGGTAAACCGTTGCTGCGTTACGGCTGCAGCAGCTCCACACAACAGACGTGGGGAAAATATCGCTAATGGTTTAACTTTTCACCACTTTCCTGCTCGGAGGCAGAACCACGGAGGCCAAGTATCTGATATAACAGAGTAAAAGAGTGAAAGACTCGTCGGCTCGGTTGGATCGCGGCTGTAACGACCAAACATAACGTTCCACACAGTAAACCACAAACACTCACACAGACCGGGTCGGATCAAAACACGGGTTTTATTCCCCACTTCTCCAGCTAAACGCAGTTGCTGGCCAGCTCACTGCGGTGCGATTAACCCCAATCTTCAGATAAAACTAGTTTGTTGAGGAAAAAATATTAACTCTTATTTGTAGCTGCAGAGGAAAAAAATAATCTCACGAGGAAAACAAAAATATTGCTCACGCCTCGGAGCCTCTCCAGCATAATATAGCAGTCAAAAAAAAAAGAAAAGAGAAGTAAGAGTAATACAAAACATGTACTGTATGTTGTACTATTATACAAATTTATTGAAACACATGGCGAGTCAAACATTTACCAAAGCAGCTGCCAAACACTCCTAAACAAGGTAGCCGGAGACGGTGGTTCTGCAGAACTGCGGCAGTAAATCCTTCTAAAGAGTGCAGCTCTGACGAGGAGCTTCATTCTTCAGTAGGGATTTCATATGGATCCAAACCGTTAATAATCATTATTTTCTCCATATACTGCTCCCTGGCTTCCTTGTTTAAGGTATCCCGGTAAATTCCAGTTCCTTTCCAGCAGTTTAACATCTTTTTTTTGCGTTCCGTCTGTTCACTTGGTGAAACAGAAAAGTAGTTTTGAAAGTCCGTCCCGTCTTCATTCGCTATCAAAACAAATGCACGCGACGGGACAGGATCTTTCCGGCAGTATGCGCTGGTGCTCATGGGAAACGTAGTGTTCTTTCTGGTAAAGCACTACCGCTTTTGTCCAAAAGATGTCGCCAAACTCAACAAAAGCTGGAAGTTACGTGCTGCTTTACGTCCTCTTTTAAAATTGTCCGAGAATAGTAGTTGGTTAAACTTGGCTAAATGTGAAACGTCCCTCACAGATTTGCATAAAAAAACTTGTTAACCTGGAACCGGTGGCTTTTAGTTGCATAGAAAACCTGGAGTATTTGTCATGTATGACTCTACATTCTCAGTCTAACACACTCATTGTTGGAGTGCCAACTCCACCATTGAAAACCCTTATTCAACAATTCTTTTTTTATAATGAATCATAAAAAGTTTTCAATTTAATAAAAAAAAGACGTTTCACTAATAGGTTCTGACTTTCAGGACAGCTCATGCCATTTATACAATCTATGATTCAGAAATGTTTATTGAGACATTTATGATATATATCGCTATCAAAGGCCCTTCCTTCCTGCAGCAGTCAGACTTCACCATCAGCACTGCTGTCACGGTTTGGTTTCAGTTTCCTGTTTTATTTTGAACCCCGTGTCTGTCGGTGCGTCCAAAATCCCGTACTAAAAAGTACTAAAAAGTATACTTAAATTTGGCACACTTTTGAGTAAATATCAGTAGTGTGCATTAATTCGGACGTACTATTAAGAGCGCACAGGTCACTTCTGGCCGAAACAAGATGACATTATATAATATTATTATATACGAATATTATAATATTAATGTTATGTAATAATATTATTATTCTTGGTATTATACTTATGACATATACGTATCACTTAGCAACCAAATGCTGCTGCATTGCATTATGGGAAGTTTCTGCTCAGCTAGTGTGTCCATCAATCCACACTCAAAAAATTCTCCGGAATGAGTATGGATAGAGCATAATATTGAGTACGTTCTAATGTTTCGGACACACTTAAAAATCTTGCACACTCATTTTGCATACTCATTAGGGTGGAAGTATGCAATTTCGGACGCAACCTGTGTTAGAATTTCTATCTTGACTTCCCTGGTTCCCATCTGCCCTGATTGTCTGAACCTCTGTCTCATCAACCGTTCTGTGTATATCTAGTCTTGTCTTTCCCTTGCTCCCTGCTGGTCCGTACTGTTTCCTCCCTCCGTGAGTGCTGTCAAGGTTTTTAGATTTTTGCTCTTGTGTTTTGTTGATCCTGCTCAGCAGCGCTTTTGTTTTATTTTTGGATTAATAAATCACCATCTTTTGGAACTCTTGCCTCCTGGTCTGTCCTGCGTTTGGGTCCTAACAAATCCAACTGCCCCCAGTAGAGCTCCCAGTAGAGCACACACTGAGACTTAAAGGGGAGCTATTATGAAAAACAGGTTTTCTTTTGCTTTAACATATATAAAGTGGTCTCCCCTCAGCCTGCCAACTCAGATAAGGAGGAAAGCAACCAAATTCTGCAGTGTCTGTACAGCCGCCCGGATGAGCCGTCCAGTGTGATGTGGATCTACGAGCCGTTCAGATTCTGCTCCCTTTCGTTACGTAACCAAAATGCAATTTGCATCGTTTGGCCTCCGATGCGTGATACCACGTCCTCAACTCCTCCGGCCGGAGCTTCCGCCATTTTTTCGTAGCGGTGTATCGCGTCATTCAGGCAGCCAATCAGCACATGCCTCATTATCATAGCCCCGCCCACTCAGAATCCCCCATAGATAATGAGGTTAGAGAATGGGATGATAAAGACTTTTTCTGTTGCTGCTGTTGTAACAAACATTTCTCCACTGAATCATAATCACTTTATTCGCCAAATGCAGGAATAAACACCCAGGAATTTTACTTGGCATCCAGCGCTAAACATGTAATAAAACGAGTGAACAATAAGATTGCACTGTGAGACAAATAAAATAATTCTTATTTGGAGGTTTTCCAAATCTTCTTAAACCAGGATACAAGACACCCTGATGGGCTGACTTAAAGAGTCTTCTCTTCAAGTCAAGCTTCTCTTTTTTTTTATTATTAAAAAAGATTAACCTCTGTATGGAAAATGCATAATGTTGTGAACCTTTAGCTGGGATTTAGTAGATTTTAATATGACTGATTTGCTTTTTAAAGTTCTTTTAAATTTGTGATGTGAATTGTGAACAGTGTTTTCTCTCTTTAGGATGGAAGTGCCATCAACAGTCGTTTGAATCTTACTGCAGAGGAACGTGAGTAGTTTTACAGCTCCTTCTCTTAAGTAGTTGAGAAATTGGTAAACTGGATGGTTTGTTTTTAAGGCGAGTAAATATTTACCCTACAGTTATTCTAAAGAGTGGTTCGACCTAAAACAAGAAGGATTAAGAAAATAATAGTCTTTGTCAGGGGGATGTTTAAGTGTGTTTTATTATTGGTTAAATATAAATGTCCCAGGCCAAAACATGGTCAAGGTTCCAGGGGCGGTCCTTGGGGCCGGGCCGACCGGCGAGACAGTTCGGGGGCCCCCCCATGGGACACGGCACGCGGATCAGGAGGTCGGTCTCGGGGCGTAGCAGGCAGGTCAGGACGAACCTGAGGAGCCGGCAGGATGCGAGGAGCTGGTTTCGGGGGACAAAGGATCCTGAGCTGGCTGAGGGGGAACCCGGGTCCTCGGAGCTGGCTCGAGGGGGAACCCGGGTCCTCGGAGCTGGCTGAGGGGGAACCCGGGTCCTCGGAGCTGGCTCGAGGGGGAACCCGGGTCCTCGGCGCTGGCTCGGGGGGGAACCCGGGTCCTCGGCGCTGGCTGAGGGGGGACCCGGGTCCTCGGCACTGGCTGAGGGGGAACCCGGGTCGTCGGAGCTGGCTCGAGGGGGTCCGGGACCATCACAGGAGCTGGAACAGACCGGAGCTGGTGCCGACGTCTTTTCCCCTGGGGTTGAACACACCTGGGCCCCCCTCAAGCCAGGTGTGTTACCCAGAAGGGGGGGAAGAGGCTGGGGTGCGTCCGGGACCACCTCGGGAACAGAGTGAGGTGCGTCCAGGACCCCCACGAGAACAGGAACAGGCTGGGGCTGGCGCCGACGTCGTCTCCCCTGGGGTTGAACACACCTGGGCCCCCCTTGAGCCAGGCGTGTTCCCCGGAAGGGGGACTCCTCCTCCTCGACCCAGCGCATGTTCTTCGCCGACTCCCGGCAGAAGAACTCAAGCAGAGTGATGAGCTCTCCCGCTGGGTCCATCTGGTTGGTCCGTTCTGTCACAATGTGGTTTTGTTGAGGACCCAAATGCAGGAGAGCAGGAGGCAGGAGTTCCAGAAAACTCAGGTTTATTGAAAGGACAAACCAAAAACGCTGCTGCGCAGGATCAAAAGGCTGAACAAAAACAGGAATCCAAAAAACTAGATGAGGAGACATGGAGGTACAGACCAACGGGGAGAAGGGAAAGACAAGACTAGATATACACAGGGGATAATGAGACACAGGTGCGGACAATCAGGGCAGATTGGAAACAGGAGGGACAGAACTGAAAACTCAAACTGAGGGAAATGTCAAAACCCTGACAGATGTAAGCAATGAGAATAATGTCAGCTGCTGCTATGCAGGAGTGCTTCCAGGAACTGGAGGCAGATTTGGCAGTTGATTTCATTCTGTCCATCTTCTCAGATTGAAGATTCGTAGAAAACCAATTCCCAGATGTGGACCTTGTTGAGGCCAAAATTAATCTTGGTTAGTTTAAATATACTTTATTTACTTCATCCTTTATTTGAAAGAAGGTGTATATGAATTGGTTTGTGGTGGCATGGCGTTGTTTGTGTTGTATGTAATATGGACAGATAAGTTCAGAAGGAATCATTTTTTGTTTGTTTGTTGCCTTGTCTTCGTGCCCCTGCTTTCTTATGTCAGAGCTTCTGCAGTGATTTGATTAGTTGATTAGCAGCTGAAGGGAAGAGAGTGAGAGTGGGAAGCGGGACAGTTTTTTGACCGCAAAGGGCAGATCACAGAAATTATACTAAGATGCTTTTTGTCTTTTTATGGATACTTCTTGTAACAGTATATGCTGAAGCGGTACGCTAAAATTAAATTGCATCAACTTGGTCTTTTGTTTTTGACTGTGTTGACCCGCTCAGTAGCGGCTCACAAAAGTTTGAAAGAGAAGCCGCAACAGACCTTTTGGCCAGCTAGTTATTTAGAGCCCCCCCACACGCCCTCACACCTCTCCCCATCCCAAATATATCATTGCTACAAAAAGACAGTATAACAACATACCCTTAACTTAACAACCTATCAATAATAACAAATGTACTGTATGTATAAATATTACGAAAGAGTATTAGGGCCAGGCAGGAGAAAAGTAAATATTTTAATAATTTAAAGGAGGAAGATTTTTTTTCATTATGCACTTCGAAAAAAAAGTGGAAATGTCGAGAAAAAAGTCAAAATTTTGTGAATAAAACTGAAATGTTGAGAAAAAATTCTAAATTTCGACTTTATTTTTGAGATTGTATTTCAACATTAATCTTGACATTTAGACTTTTTTCTCGATGTGCACAATAAAAAAAAAATCTTCCCCTCTCAAATATTTTTTCTCCTGCATGGCCCTAATATTCTTCCGTAGGGTATAGTTTGATTGTATGAGTCAACGTTTTTTTTTTTGTTTTTTTTTATCAATCTGAAATAAATAAATATTGAATCAAAAAATTCTAACTGAAATAAACAAATCCGAGTCATGAATAGCAATCAACTACTCACTTCCACCACCTGAATCCCCCACAAAAAACTGAAAGCAGGTCTAGCAGGTCTGAAATCGGAACTAACCATGCACGTGTGCCTTTTACACATGCACGTCTTTCTCAAAAAAATATCTCAATACAAATTGATATAAAACTATAGCCAATGTCTTATATATTAGCTAACGTTCATACCCTATATATGACCAACTGGTCATTGTACCACTCTTTTTCAACAGACTGAATGCAGAGGGTTTTAACAAGGTTTCAATCAATGTTCATCAGGGCCGCTGGAAAAACCCAATCCTCCAGTCCAGACAGAGACTGGAGACGGAGATTCCTGTCTAATGTGTGGCACTTTGTTTGTGCTACGAAGTTTTATTTCAACAACGTACCCACCTTCAAATGAAGCACGAGTTTCCTCGTGTTTTGCCTTTTTTCTCTCTTGATTCGTGTTTTGGATGACACGTTGAAATCTTACCTTCTGCAGCTCTGGAGTATTGTGGAGTCACTGAACGTAAGCTATTAAAGTACAGCAGTGTTCGTTCACTTTTCTTGTTTGACATTAGCTCTAAGTGTTTATAAACGTTTAATTCCACTGTAAATATATCAAAGTTTGGCTCATCTCCACAAAAAGTGAACATTTCATCCACTTCAGCAAACCTAGAAATTAACTTGTTAGACTTAGATAGACTTCACTGACTTTCCAAAGATGCTGCTGGACCGTTACCCGGCAACCGTGCTGCTGTTTGGAATCACTGCACTCACACAGTGGTGGTTCACCA
Organism: Cololabis saira; assembly: GCF_033807715.1. Taxonomy (NCBI): domain Eukaryota; kingdom Metazoa; phylum Chordata; class Actinopteri; order Beloniformes; family Belonidae; genus Cololabis; species Cololabis saira. The sequence goes on from NC_084601.1 coordinate 35,074,713, forward strand.
AAGTATAGTTCCTTATTCGAATCAGAATGTAAGCTGTTGTAACAAGTCACAACATGTGAATAAGAGCGTTATGCTGTGAACATTGACAGTGCGAAGGCCCTATTGTATCTGTGGGAATTCTTTTTTTTTCTCGTTTTTATTTTTCCAACGAAATGAAGGCCTTTTTGCCCCCCTAAACGTGCCCCAAAAGTCACCAAATTTTGAACGCAAGCCAGGCCTGTTTTACAAGGTAAATGAACAAGTCACAACATGTCAATAAGAGTTATGCTGTGAACAATGCTGAGCTAGGCTAGCAGGACTCTATCAGAATACAGGCACAGCTCAAAGAGCAGTAAACACTCTCTTATCAAACTCAGTGGTGGACAGAAACAAAAAGCTTATTTAATTAACAAAAATCATCCAATTAAACCTGAATTGGTAAAGTTGCCCAAATCTACTGCTTAATTTAATTCACCAAAATAGTTTTTAGTTGTGAAAATTTTTTTTATGTATCAAAAAAATCTTTCGGAACTCTTTTTTTCTATACACGAATCCAGCAAAACCCGGAAGTCGAGCGGCCGCCATTACTGCGGTGGCGGCTCCTCTCCTCCGCTCCAGCCCCATGGCTCCAGCCCATAGACATATACGTATAGATCCATGCTCCGCTCCCATGGATCTATTACTCCGCTCCCTTCCAGGCTCTCTTAATGTATTTGTATCATCGGAAAACTCCTGTCCCGGTCACGTGCATTTGTTTTGATAGTGAATGAAGACGGGACGGACTTTCAAAACTACTTTTCTGTTTCACCAAGTGAACAGACGGAACGCAAAAAAAAGATGTTAAACTGCTGGAAAGGAACTGGAATTTACAGGGATACCTTAAAGAAGGAAGCCAGGGAGCGGTATATGGAGAAAATAATGATTATTAACGGTCTGGATCCATATGAAATCACTACTAAAGAATGGAGCTCCGATGAGGATTTAGTTCTGCACAACCCACGTCTTACTACCTTGTTTAGTGTTTGGCAGCTGCTTTGGTAAATGTTTGACTCGCCATGTGTTTCAATAAATTTGTATAATAGTACAACATACAGTACATCTTTTTTATTACTCTTACTTCTCTTTTCTTTTTTTTTGACTGCTATATCATGGTGAAGAGGCTCCGAGGCGTGAGCAATATTTTTCTTTTCCTCGTGAGATTATTTTTTTCTTCTGCAGCTACAAATAGAGTTGATATTTTTTCCTCAACAAACTAGTTTTATCTGAAGATTGGGGTTATGTATGTATGTATTCTGTATCATCCGGAGCTGAGATAGTTCTGCCCTTCAATTAGAGACCTGTAATTGCGTTTTTTTTGGTCATCGGACGCCAGGCGATCAATAAAATATTCTTGGATACCTAAAATAAAACAAAACATAAACAGGTGTTGTTGTTGTTGTTTTTTTTAATGACGTAGCCTTTCCATAATGATTACATTTCGCGCTGCTAACGTCACACGTAACGTATGCTATATTACAGTGTTTAATCATACACTCCCTTATCTCCCTATTCCTCTATTCTTTCCTGCTTATCGCTCAAACAAATCATTATTTATAAATTAACATCAGCATTAATTTAAGATACCTTCATTATTTATGGAAGGCCACTGTCTAACATCATCAATCCAGCTATAATGATGCTGTAGAGCATCAGGTTACAATAACAGCGCTGCAGTGGCGATTGACACCTGCCACCGCAGCAATGGCGCTGCCGCAAGATGGCGGTACACACAAACCGTTTGCCGGATTCGTGTATAGGTTCAATTTCAATGTCAATTTTCAATTTTATTTATATAGCGTCTAATACAACAGATGTTGTCTCTAGACGCTTTCCAGAGATCCCGAACATGAACATAAACATAAACCCCTGAGCAATTATTACATAAACAATGGCAGGTAAAAACTCCCATAGTGGGAGAAAAGCCTTAAGCCAAACAGTGGCAGGGGAAAAACTCCCCTTTAGGAGGGAAGAAACCTTGAGCAGGACCAGGCTCATAAGGGGGGACCCTCCTGCCGAAGGCCAGACTGGGGGAGTCGGGGACGTCAGCAGCACAGCAGTCATGTGGAAGCAGCAGTGGGATGACCAGAGGGGGGGGGGGGGGGTGTCAGCAGCACACAGCAGACATCCACGTAGGCAGATGGAAGCAGCAACGGGATGATCGGGGGGGCGTCAGCAGCACACAGCAGACATCCACGTAAACCTGCACTCTGAGAGCGGAGAGCTCTGCCAGGAACATAAGGCACTATCAGGTCTTGTAAATACTGCGGAGCTAAGCCGTTTTGGGCTTTATATGCGAGTAATACAATTTTAAATTGGATTCTGATTTTACAGGTAGCCAATGGAGCGACGCTAACACTGGAGAGACGTGGTCTCTCCTGCTGATTCCTGTCAGTACTCGTGCTGCTGCATTCTGTATCAGCTGGAGCCTATTCAGCAAATTACTTGGACATCCTGCTAACAACACATTACAGTAATCCAGTCTAGAAGATACAAACGCATGAACTAGTTTTTCTGCATCACTCTGCGAGAGGATTTTCCTATTTTTTTCCTATTCTTTATTATATCTGAACTTTCCATTTCTCCGCTAATTTATTTTAAATTTCAGATCTTTTTCATATTCACCGCACTACTTATTTAGACAAAGTCAAAAAATACAAATCTTACATCCACTGACTGGACAACAATTGTGATGTACTGTACACCTCAGCGTGTAAAGGAACATTTCCAGCGCATATATGGAGCTGTATCTTTAAAAAGCACACTTGCTTTCTTCCAGTATCTGCTGCAGAGAAGAAGCACATGCTGTTTGGTCGTCCCAAGCTGCTGCAGCCTGACCAGCGCTACTGCATCCTCCACCAAGAGGGGTTTGTCAGTGCCTACAGCCATCAAGTGTTTATGCCTCTATGGAGCTCCTTCACAATTGAGAAGCCAGTAAGTGTATTTAATGTCTGGATCTAAAAAAAAGATAAAAGCTATTAAATTCAATAAAACCAGTTAACCCTTGTACTGTCTTTGGGTCAAAATGACCTAATTCTCCTATCTTTCCTTTTTTTCTTCCTTGTTTTCTTCCTTCCTTCCTTCCTTCCTTCCTTCCTTCCTTTTTTTCTTCCTTGTTTTCTTCCTTCCTTCCTTCCTTCCTTCCTTCCTTCCTTCCTTCCTTCCTTCCTTCCTTCCTTCCTTCCTTCCTTCCTTCCTTCCTTCCTTCCTTCCTTCCTTCCTTCCTTCCTTTTCTCCTATCCTCCCTTCCTTATTTTCTCCCTTCCTTCTTTCCTTCTTTCCTCCTGATCTCTCCTTCCTTCTTCCCTTCCTCTTTTCTCCCTTCCTTCCTTCTTTCCTTGTTTTCTCCCTTCCTTCTCCCTTCCTTCCTTCCTTCCTTCCATCCTTCTTTTCATTCTTCCTTCCTTCCTTCTTTCCTTCTTCTCTTCCTTCTTCCTTGAGCAGACAGCACAAGGGTTAAAGTCTTTGGATACACCTACTCTTTCAGAGCACAGAGCTTTTATTCACACCGAAACCTTTTCAGCATATCTATCTTAACCGCGGGTCAGGTCTAATGTAACGCGGGGTGGCGGGTCGTGGAAGGGGTTTGTTGATCACGTAACCTGAGTACAATCCACCAGGGGAGATTTTACTATTATTATTGATAAAATAAGGAAACAGCTGATGAGAGTAACAACAGCAGCAGGACGACACAGGTAGGATCTATATTTGCAAGATAAGTAACTGGGGAGACGCGGAGATCCAAAAGCAACTCAGCCTCAGAGATGAGACGACATAAACCGGCGAGTGTCCAGAACCACAAAGGATGATGGTCTATGTGTGAACAAATGGACACAAAAATGACAAACCGGGGCTTTGCAAGAAGCATAGCCCGGACAAAAACACTCCTCCCGATGATAACGTCTTCCCTCAACTCACCTTCAGGCACGAGGTGGCAGATGACACGCCATGCGTTTATATTGCCAACACACGGGGGATCCAATCTAAAAACACCTTTCGATTTTGTTGTGGCGGACACAATTACGGACCTTGCACCCATAGACATATATACGTAGACGCGTCATAGACTGACGCTGCCTATTGGAGCTGACGTTCAGCGCGGCCGCCATCTTGGATGGGTCTCCATTGCACCCCAGTGCATTTATTTCTACTGAGGAAGGTTTTGTCCCTGACTACAATAATCCATAACTCCCCGAATTTTTACCTGATTTGTTACAAACGGCAGAGATTTAGTTATGATACAGGACACTGTCACACATTAAAAAAACGTACTTCTATGCTGAAAGACTTTGTATTATGCTCTTTAACAAAGACATATGGTATGGCATATTGATAAATGTATAAATTAATACATTTTATATTTTAATAAAGAAACAAGTTTGATTGTTCATTTGAATTAATTTGAAGGGGAGAGGGGTGTGTTGTTGTATTTATTTATTTATATTTACTTATTTATGTTTTCTTTCTTTCTTATTAATATTATTTATTTATTTGTATTTAATTATTGTTTTGAAAAATTAAAAAAGGGCAAAATATTGATATTTCGGTTGTTATTGTAAATCTTTTTGTTTTCTCTTATTGCCCTCAATAAATATATCTAAGAATAAATCCAGGTCATTCCAGGGTCTTATACTACCCTGTTAGGCTTGCAACTGGGGCTGGGGAGCTAAAACCCTTGAAAAAGAACCGTTTTGCAGCTTCTTGCGTGTGCTGGCTGTAACTGTAACTCTGTAACTGTAACTGTAACTCTGTAACTGTAACTCTGTAACTCCAGTGTAGTTAATTTAGCCTGGAGTGAGGGGACCCATCCAATATGGAATTACATGCTGGATTACGTTCCAGCATGTCATGAAGCGTCTACGTATATACAGTATGTCTATGCTCGCACCCATCAGGATTGTAGGGAAGGGGGCGTGGTCACGGGGAGTTTTATGGTTGCTTAGCAACCCGTGTTCTGTGTCAGTTTCTGTTGTCAGTGGCGATTCCGTTGTCTGGAATAAAGTCCTGTTTACCAACCTCTGGAGTCGAGCTTCATCCTGCCACAATGTATCAATTTTCAGTTATTTTTAAAATGACTCAGTTTCCTTTGACAAACAGTCAGAGAAGGAAGTTTCATTTTTAGGACTCTTTTTGGAGCAAATGATTACAGCAATGAGATATTATGTTTTCGTTTTGGCAGACTGACTTGGATCCATTGCCGCCAGTGATTACAAACTGCCTGAGGGCTGACGCACGTCTGTTGCCATCACAAAGTCCCACGTGTGATCAGTATGACGCCGCTGGAAACCTGAGCCCTGCCTTCTTGTACCCACCCAGTGAGTATCAACACGCATCTGATACTTCTAACTTCACAAGATACAACAAGAAGTCAGGATGTTGTAGTCAGGAAATATGATTTATGATGAGTAAAGTTGAGTATTCAGTGTTTTAAAAGTGCCCATAGCTCTTTTCAAGACCAGGTGATGACCTCATTTTATCTTTTTCTTATCTCGCAGACTGATATGATGTTGCAAACAAAAACATTAGTCATGAAGAAATCACTGGAATCACATTAAAAATAATAATAATAGTAATAATATAATTTTATTTGTTTGGCGCCATTTGCTCCTCTATCATCTCAAAGGAGTGGAAATCGTGGTGTCTGTCGGCTTCAACAGAAGCTTTTCTTGGTTAGCAGATAGAAACGAGAAACCCCCTTTGAAGACACAATGAGCTGTGTGGAAAATAAATGTTGAGAACAACAGGGCTCAGAGCAGCTTCACTGTTCAACTAAAAGCCTCATTTCTCAGCCTCTGAAAAATATGGAAATAAAACTCAACTGAGAACTTGTGTGCAAAGTCTTAGACATTCAGGTCGCAAAGTATTATATTTTGAATTTGGATCATGGCTGGGAACACCTCAGAAGCGGTAGAGGAGGGAAGTCTAGGCGGACCCAAACTTAGTTAAGTGGGGATGGATGGATGGATGGATGGATGGATGGATGGATGGATGGATGGATGGATGGATGGATGGATGGATGGATGGATGGATGGATGGATGGATGGATGGACGGACGGATGGACAGACAGACGGACAGATGGAGCTTCTCAACAGGTTTCTTGTTGTGCTTTTACAGATCTTAACATTACAGTGGACCAGCAGTATGATGCGTTGCTGATGAGCAATGTAGTTCCAATGTACCCAGGATTTAAGAGTAAGTCCGTATTTAACACAACTGTTAAAAATAATTAGTAATGATCAATAATTAATCTTTAATGCAATACACCACTGAATTGTAGTTTTGCTCGGGAATTAGGCCTAATGTGCACCAGGAAACACATTTCTCTCATCTCTGCTTTTCAGTTTTTTCTCATCTTTTGTTTACATTCTTCCCATTTCTGATTTGAATCCCCTCTTCCAGGGATCTGGGACTACTTGCACAACACGTTACTGAAGAAATATGCATCTATATACAATGGCATCAATGTGGTAACTGGCCCCGTCTTCGATTACAACTATGACGGCCGTTATGACAGTCTGGATCAGATACAGCAGTGAGTTTCATTTCCTGTTATGAATGTAATATTATCCGGGGAAAAACCTTAAACTTTGCTGAATGTAAGACAAATAAGAGTTTCAAACTGTTTCTTGTAACCGCCGGTCCATTAATCTGAATAAATAAAAAATTCACAAGGATAAAAGTAAAGAACCAAATACAATTTTACCACATTGATTTCTTGATCTTCCACTGTGACTACTGATTATATTACACTAAAAACCACTAAATCAGCGTTATCCTTTTATTTTAAGAAACCACAAAAGGATGGAATGCGCTAACTTGGATTTTTGTTATTTTTTTAATTCCCTCTTTGGAGTCAACTGAAAGCACAAATTGAATGCGTGTCATTCTCAGAGTGGACGATGGCATAATATCATGTCTAAAATTGGCCGTGGGTGTTTCTGTGTAACTCCAGGTCTGTTCCTGGTACCAACATTTCCATCCCCACACATTACTTTGTGGTGTTGACCAGCTGCAGCGACTCAGCTCAGCAAGTCAGCACCTGCGCGGAGAAGCTGCAGACGGTGTCCTTTCTGCTCCCCCACAGAGAAGACAACTCTGAAAGTTGCAAGGTAACACTTTAAAAAGTCACAACTCACATCTTTCAGCTCATTTACAGCGAAGCTTCCTTTTAAGGCCACTTGTATGCCATCTAATTCCTTACATTTCAGTCATCTGTTTATCAGTGTTTATGTACTGATGAGAAACTAAAAGCAAAAAATCTTAATGAAGCAAAAAAACATCTGAAATGCACTGCATTTGTACAATCAGTAGGTTATTTATCTAATACCAGAGATACAGATTTGAGTGTCAAATATGCACATCTTCACATTTACTAGGATGAAACTGTCAGACTCAGAGTGAAACTATTTTCCTGAAGGATGTCTTCCCAGAAGACATGTACAAAGACATGTACAAATTTCTTCCAAAGAACAGAAGCGATTTCTTTTGCAAAGGTTTGGATGTTTCTCTAAAAAAAAAAAAAAAAAAAAAAAATGAATCATAGCTCTATGAGCGAATTCTCATGAGAAACCTACGTCTGGGTTTATTAGATTAAATGGCTGATTAACATTAAAGACAAGAAATATCAACAAGATGTTGATCATAACTGTTGTCATAATGAAAGTTTTCCATGAGGCTCGAGGGGTTTTCTTTAACATGAACAGTTGTTGTTTCAAGTCAGAAATATTCTCAACCAAAGAAAGATTTCCTTGTGAGATTACGACAACAAAAACCAGACAGTGTGTACGAAGCATCGTATCTGCATCTGCATATCGGTTTACCTAAAAAATATACACAAAACAAAACTTCACAATATTTAAAGCAAATTGACTTGACAGGCAAACACTTGTATTTGCTGGAACTGGCTTCAGGATAAAGTGAGATTTCAATCTTGTTTAGGAAACGCTCCAATACAGATCTTTGCAATGATGTAATTCAGGATTCTGTTTGTTTTAGTTTGTATCTCAACGTGACTGGAAAACAAGTAAAGATGCCATACAACTTTGATAAACCAGGGGAATTACTGCTGCATAAGAAAATAGATTCAAGATGTGAAGCAACAAAGGCTACTCCTTAGATCAAGTTATCACCAGGAGGATTAACATTACCAAGGTCTCCAAGGTGATTAATGTTGGTAGTAACTATTTACATAAAAACAATTTCAAAACGTCTTATTCCTAAAAAATAGTGATGTCATGTTTATTCTGGCTTTTCCCCAGCTCTCCTCCCTCAATAGTTCCGATGAATGTGTTGCTAGTGATTGCATTTTAAATTTGTAAAGTTTAATTGAATTAAATTGAAGTGAACTTAACTGAGCTAAAAAACACTTTATTAATTTCCAAATATTCAATTTTTCAATTCAATTTTATTTACAGTGGGGAAAACAAGTATTTGATACACTGCCGATTTTGTAATTTTTATCATAGGTACTCTTCAACTGTGAGTGATGGAATCTAAAAAAGAAATCCAGAAAATCACATTGTATGATTTTTAAGTAATTAATTTGCATTTTATTGCATGACATAAGTATTTGATCACCTGTCAACCAGTAAGACTTCCGGCTCTCACAGACCTGTTAGTTGTTCTTTAAGAAGCCCTCCTGTTCTCCACTCATTACCTGTATTAACTGCACCTGTTTGAACTCGTTACCTGTATAAAAGACACCTGTCCACACACTCAATCAAACAAACTCCAACCTCTCCACAATGGCCAAGACCAGAGAGCTGTGTAAGGACATCAGGGATAAAATTGTAGACCTGCACAAGGCTGGGATGGGCTACAGGACAATAGGCAAGCAGCTTGGTGAGAAGGCAACAACTGTTGGCGCAATTATTAGAAAAGCATCCCCAAAGAATGATGTTTCCACCTCCATGCTTCACGGTTGGGATGGTGTTCTTGGGGTTGTACTCATCCTTCTTCTTCCTCCAAACACGGCGCATGGAGTTTAGACCAAAAAGCTCTATTTTAGTCTCATCAGACCACATGACCTTCTCCCATTCCTCCTCTGGATCATCCAGATGGTCATTGGCAAACTTCAGACGGGCCTTGACATGCACTGGCTTGAGCAGGGGGACCTTGCGTGCGCTGCAGGATTTTAATCCATGACGGCGTAGTGTGTTACTAATGGTTTTCTTTGAGACTGTGGTCCCAGCTCTCTTTAGGTCATTGACCAGGTCCTGCCGTGTAGTTCTGGGCTGATCCCTCACCTTCCTCATGATCATTGATGCCCCACGAGGTGAGATTTTGCATGGAGCCCCAGACCGAGGGAGATTGACCGTCATCTTGAACTTCTTCCATTTTCTAATAATTGCGCCAACAGTTGTCGCCTTCTCACCAAGCTGCTTGCCTATTGTCCTGTAGCCCATCCCAGTCTTGTGCAGGTCTACAATTTTATCCCTGATGTCCTTACACAGCTCTCTGGTCTTGGCCATTGTGGAGAGGTTGGAGTTTGTTTGATTGAGTGTGTGGACAGGTGTCTTTTATACAGGTAACGAGTTCAAACAGGTGCAGTTAATACAGGTAATGAGTGGAGAACAGGAGGGCTTCTTAAAGAAGAACTAACAGGTCTGTGAGAGCCGGAAGTCTTACTGGTTGACAGGTGATCAAATACTTATGTCATGCAATAAAATGCAAATTAATTACTTAAAAATCATACAATGTGATTTTCTGGATTTTTTTTTTAGATTCCATCACTCACAGTTGAAGAGTACCTATGATAAAAATTACAGACTTCTACATGCTTTTCAAGTGGGAAAACCTGCAAAATCGGCAGTGTATCAAATACTTGTTCTCCCCACTGTATATAGCGTCTAATACAAGAGATTTTGTCTCTAGACGCTTTCCAGAGATCCAGAACATGAACATAACCCCCCGAGCAATTATTACATAAACAATGGCAGGTAAAAACTCCCCTAGTGGGAAAAAAACTTTAAGCCAAACAGTGGCAAGAAAAACTCCCCTTTAGGAGGGAAGAAGCCTTGAGCAGGACCAGGCTCATAAGGGGGGACCCTCCTGCCGAGGGCCCGACTGGGGGAGTTGGGACGTCAAATATAAAATATCAAACTGTATGTTGAAAGTGTGGAGTGTTTGGATCCTGGCAATAACTGAGGCAATAATATGTGCAGCGTTGCGAGGTAACAGGAGAAACTACTGTTGACGACGAGAGAAGCCTAGGGCATCACTGTGACAGCTGAGGAGCGGGGACACTGAGCTGTTGAACAGGAATGTTAAGTGAAACATTTGAGCACTTTAAAGTTCTGTTTAGCATTTTATGCAAATGTAACTCCTAGACAGTATATAAAGTAATGAAATATAGACAATTTATGGAATTATAACTGAAAACTTTAATGTTTTCATACCTTTAAACATATTTAAAGGCAAAAACGTGACACCAGTCATTCTCGTGTCCAACAAAACATTCCTTTTTTGGGCATAAACAAAAAAATACCAAATGTTGTAATGATGAAAAAAAAATCGATCTTTAGACATACGAATCGATTTTTAGGAATTAATATGAGAATCGATTTAGAATCGGATAATCTATTTTTTTCAACACAGGCCTACTGTACTTTGAATGACAACAAGTCATAACCAACAATAGAAATACGTAGCTAGTGTCTTGAAAACTCTGTTTTCCTCAGATTTTGAGTCTTGACTCCAAATGACCACTCTCAATGAGATCATTGAATTGTTGAGTTTTTTCACACGTGAGCTGCAAACCACAAGTCCACATCATTAGATGTTGTGTTAGCAGTATACCTAGAGACACTTTGCCACAGACACCACGAGTGATGAGAGAGCGGACTCCAGATGTCACAACGGACAAACCGGTGACCTCAATGCATTGGAAGTGTTGCTCTTCGTGACATGTGTGGTGGCCGTACTCAATACTGAAAGCTGTGAACTCCAACCAACGACCACCACGTTCTAATATTGCAGAAACCGATGATTTATTTTGGCAACATTGTGTTAATGTTAAGGCACTATTGCCATTTGATGTTTTGTCGTGTTAATTCTGAATATTTTGGTATTGGAAATGGAAATGGGTATGTCATTTTTTTTAATGTTTTTTTTTAAACTCCACATGGCTCAAGTTTGAAGCCTTTTGTATTTAGCATCTATTTGAACCCACTACCTGGAAGTCACATGGGGAAGAACTCAAATAACCATATATCCTTGGGTGCAAACAGTAAAGACCTTGTCACACCTTAATGATTCAGCCAGCGTATGCCAACTAATGAAACATTCGGCAAATAGATCAAGTAAGTTTCAATAAGTTCAGAGCACGATGAAGCCTGTGTTGTAGTACGGTGAGATCATTGGAAAATCAAATGCATGCACAAAATATTTGGACATATGCCAGTGCCACATAAGTTATGACACATGTTCACACACGTTACCTGTAAGTTGCTCTCGTGTCAAAATACTTAGTGATAATGTTTAACCTACCCAGGACTTATTTACCAAAGAGTAATTTGATTTAAACTTATGTGTAATTTATATAGAACTTATATTGATGTATGTAGAGATACTTAATGTGTTCCAGACGACCACAGAACTAAAATGGTGTATTAACAGGGTTTTGGAGAATTGGTATATAATAATGTGATTTACAGGAGGAACCTGTCCGTTCTCGTATCAATCCTCTATGGTAAGCAGATGTCCATCCGGAGATGGACATACTCCGGAGAGTATGTACTAGCTGTGGGGTCCACCACATGGCGTCACTGTCAGACTTCCAAACACGAGCTGTCCTCCATCATCAGCAAGGCCTATTCAATCTGGCGCTGCACAAGTTGCATGCCAATTGAGCCAGCAGAAGAAGAGGCGGGCATAGGAGAAGGAACTGGGTGAGACCATGGATCGGCATTGTAGCAATGCTCGTGCTACGGGGGTCACCAGACAGGACAGCAGACCAGGGTCGGCGCCAGGGCAAATATTCAGAGGGGGCACGAGGCTTATTAGGGCGGGCACCAAATCAGTCGTGTAGGACAGCATTTTAAAGAAAAAAAGTGCATTCTCACTGCTTTCCTAATAATCTGTCTTAAACATGTGGAGAAATCAAATCACAACACCTTGTCCTCACTGCATGCGACACGAGTGAGCGTCAGCGTCAAAAACAATTCCATTGATTTATTTTTTGATTGCACTGTCTATACTGGTTGCGAGCGGCGCTTTTGAACTGGACTTTTGTCGGACGCCCGGTTTCTATTTTCTTCCTGTCGCTGGCGTTGAAAGCCGGTTGAAAGCGCTGTAGGAAACAGTCATTTCAATACAAGAACCTCAATAAAGTGGCAGCTGGCTGGAGGGAGATCGCCAGGGAGTTGGAAGTTTCTGATAACATAATAATAAGAATCTTATTAGGGCTTAATTTGTGCCGGATCCTGCCGGAACAAGATCCAGTATTTGATTGGATCCGGCACCTCCTTTTATCCATATTCTCTCGGTGTTTTGTTTCTCATTGAAGTTACTCATAGATCGCTGTTTGTCTATTTCGGATGCATTTAATCAGAAAAAAAGAGAAGAAGGCCCTTTTCTCTGCGCTCCTTATCTCCTGCGCGGTGCGTCCCGTCTCCATCAGCGGTTTCCCATGCAATTCTGGATCATTTCTCGTGTCCTCTGCTTTTTCCCCACACCCTAATGATCTGACATGCTGACATGTTTGCTGTGTTTAACACCACACGCCGCTCACTCCACGCTGTTCGCTGTTGATTGCGTCACCACATACAGTTATTAATTGTTGTTTTTTTTTCCCCACTTACAGGACCTTTTCTCTCCCTCCGGATGTTCCGGGACCTATATAATAGTATTTCTTTTTGTCACTTTATTGAGGTTTTTGTAGTGAAATGAGGAGGTATCATAGAGGTAACTTCTCATTTCAACTAACTGGATCAGCCGTTCCTCATCCATAACTGTTTCCTACAGCGCTTTAACCGGCTTTCAACGTGAGCAGCAGGAAGAAAATAGAAGAACATTTAAATATCACAATATCAAGCTTGTTTTCTGTTTAGAAAGTACAAACTTAGGAAGATTACAAGTAATCACCCATCTTTTACTTGTCTCTTTACTCTTTTAGGAGTTTCTTTCAGGAGCGCACACGTATAGTGCGGTGAATAAAGGCTGATTTATGGTTAGGCGTAAAATCGACGGCGTAGCCTACGGCGTATGGCGCGCGTCGTCCCGTAACAGCGACGCAGTAGGTTACGTAACCTACGCTGTAGGTTCTGCGTGAGTGTAAAGCGGAACCATAAATCCCTTTCGCAATCTCTTTTTCGTTCGCAATCTCTCCTTCGTAATAGTTTGCTTTCGGGAAATTTGTTTACCGCCAAAGAAGAAAAGTGAGGGGGCACAGTGACTGAAGTAAGCGGGCACTGGGTGCCCCCCCCATATCGCCGACACTGCAGCAGACACAGGGTTTCGTGCAAGAAATCTTTTATTTGCACCCATGACACACGTGCCAGACTCAGCAGCTCCCTCCCAGCAGAGCCTCGCTCTGCGTCATTCCTCTCCTGTCTCCAGGGCCCGCACACTACTGAAATACACAGAGAGTGATTAGACACACCTGTGCACCATCAGCTGTTCCAGCCACGTCACCTGTGTGCCACTTCCCCGCACTCCCTCTCTCCCCTGCAGACAGAGGTGTCAAAAGTAATAAAATTCATTACTCAGGTAGAAGTATAGATACTAGAGTTTAAAAATACTCCTGTAGAAGTTGAAGTATCAAGTCAAGTTTTTTACTCAAGTAAAAGTATAAAAGTACTGGTAAAAACTGGGAAAAAAGCCATTAAGGACAAAAGCCATTGAAAATGAATGCATCTTAGTATAATGCAAATATATTAAAGAACCATATATGTGTACTATTGAGCATTAACATGTGTTTCAGAGAGCAGGAGATATGATGACTAGTTACCTATAAGTATTGTAATGGTGCAAAAAGTCAAACTTCAGAGGCATGTTATCATTTATCCTAACCTTTATTGGAATGTACATCCAAGTTTAGTTGCAGGAATCTGAGGGAACGGATGTAAGAACAAAACTGGACAAGAACATCTGAAACAACCACATCCAAATTCACTCTATCCGGATGGAGCAATTTAACTGGATAGTTTTTTTTTAAAGGCCGAAATGAAATAAAGAGTAAAGAGCCTGTTTTTAAAATGTAAGGAGTAAAAAGTACAGATAATTGCGTGAAAATGTAAAAGTAAAAAGTCGTCTGAAAAATAATTACTCCAGTGAAGTATAGATAACCAAAATTTCTACTCAAGTAAGGTAACAAAGTATTTGTACTTCGTTACTTGACACCTCTGCCTGCAGACCACGCCCCAATCCTGCACCCTGCCACAGGCATGTTTCGCATGTAATACCAGCTTATTGTGGAAGTCCGTCGGCTGAGGAAGCAAAGGCCATTGGACACAGCTACTGATGCCACTGATGATGCCCGAGAAGCCTTGGAACCTGCATCATCTCCATCGGAGGATGAGGATGGAAAGTCCTTGCCCACATCCACACATGCACCCACAGCCAGGAGACTTCTTGATGATTTTGGCATGACAGTGATATTGATACTGTGATTTTAGTGCAGATTTGAGCGGCAGCATTTTCAAAGGTTATTACCGGTAACCGTGGGCGATGAGCTGCTACGCGTCTCATCGTCCCACTGCCGCCGTCACATGCAGAGATAAAAACAAATAAAGTCTTATACTTCTTATAAATAAAACAATAAAATCAAATCTACAACAGTGTTCTAACCAGTTTGCATATTTATTTATTTTTTATGTCAATGTGAGGAGTTCCACAACACCTGCTTTTTTCATTTGCTTCACTTTTTTTCAATCAGTTGCTGCTTATGTCTGTATGCATTTGTTCTGTGTTTTAAGTTTCAAAACAGCCAGGTTGTAGTCATCATTAAAGGTATAGTCCTTGATTTTGGAGAGCTACCAAGATTTGAAAGTGGCACCTCCTCTAGGCCCTGCCCCCTCCTCCCCCTCCCGTCAGCGCTCCAAAGCCACGCCCCCACAAACTTTGGGGAACGCGCATTTGCAGGAGTCGAATTTTACAGGACATTTTGGACAGCACATTTTCAACAAAACTACCCCATGTCTCATTCACCTGTAAGCGAGGCCGGTTTTAGGGGGGGGCATGGGTGAGCTGTGCCCACCCAAACGTGCATCCTGCCCACCCAATCAAAGGTATGGGGATCCTTTATTTATTTTTATTTTATTTTTTTATAAATATAAGAAAATATCACAGAATATCTGTACCGTTTCTGATTGGGTGGGCACTGCGCATCATTTTTAGACACAACAATGAACACATACCGCAAAAGTTGTAGGCTACGGCGTAGCCCTACGGCGTAGCCGTGGCAACAGAGCCTGCACGGCCTCCATCCCTCCATCCCCACGGACCCCATACTGGGGGTCCGTGGCAGACCCCTAGTAGCGGACAACCTGCGCCGCAGAATTGCACTTTGGCTTTCTTTTTTTAGCCTTTTTAGCAGGGTGAGCCGTTACATTCGACGTGACCGCCTGACCGCGAGCCGGCAGTGAAGCCGGGAGCGGCGGGGGCCCTCCGATGTCAGGCCGCGGTTGCCAGTCTCTCTGGAGGAGCGCGCGGGGGGGTTACACTGGGACACTCTGAGCCGAGGAGGACCCGTGGGAAGTGGACACGGGGGCTGGAGGCAGAGTGCACGCATGGGACAGAGGAGGGCGTGGGCGGGACTTAAAATGAAGGCATCTGATTGGTTCTTTCCCCCCTGCCTCCCCCCTCTGATCAATCCGTGCCATTCGGATTGGTCAAAAAACAGATTGGTCAGAGTTTTTACAGGATGGAAGTACCATTTCACCCAATATAACAATAAATGTTTTTGAATACGATCACAGACTATACCTTTAAATCAAATATTTGTTTTGTTCTTGTTTCTTGTGTTCTTATCAACAGAGTGCGGAGGATGAATCTCTCTGGGTGGAAGATCACATGTGGTTTCACCAGTCTCGAGTGAGAGATGTCGAGTGGATCACAGGACTGGACTTTTACCAGGGCAGCATCCGTCCACTCCCAGAGTTGCTGATGGTGAAAACTCGCCCCACAGCGGCCATTCGCAGAAAACAATGATAAATCAATTTATACCCACACACACAAAATCAGTTTTATCACTGTGTCAGCAGAAGAATGAATGTATCTCTATCTATGTATCAAGGTAGTAATGTTATTTATTTACCTCTTACATTGTTATTACCATTTAATCATATTACATTCTTGTTGCATTAAGGATGTTTTGATTTATTTTGCTAATGTTAAAGAGCGGAACCAGATGTGAACAATATTTTTTTATGAATTTGTGATGAACATGTAACTTTATTTTCAGAGACTATTTGTTTTTTTAATGTCTGAGAGAGGCATTTCTATTATTTGGGTTAAGTAACTAGTAGAGGTTTGCTCAATTTCATACCACTTTCTGAAAAGACAGAAAAGCAAAATTGAAAGCTGAGAAAACAGCTGTAAAAAAAGTAAAAAAAGTAAAAAAAAGTAAAAAGGCACGATGAGTAGCATGTAAAAGGTGTTGTTTCGCAGCTTAGCAACTGGATAACGGCGAACACAACGAGTGAGGGAGGAAGATCAGGAGAGCCCAGCTCACACACAAAGCTCATTGTCCTCATTTGTCCTCAAGTATCTCCACAAAATAGAAAACATATGTCTGGAAAAGTGGAAAAGACCAAAATGAACAATGGGCATGTCAAATACCTAACCTAGACTTACCTAACTCAAATTCTGAGGATGATTCACCTCAATCCCAATATTGCATGACCTGCATCACAAGTGTGGCTGAAAGTCACCAGTATGACTCATCAGACTTCAGTGATCAATGAAGAGTCAATGTTTCAATCGTAACCAGACCACACATGACAAATCACAGCGTAAGCATAATAATCCTGCAGGAATCATGAGAGGATGGGTATGTTGAGAGTGGATACCGACAATTGTTTCAGGATGACACTAAGTCTCAAGAGTAAGATCATCCCTGCCTCAGACAGCCCCCCCAAACATGAATCATACTTCCCTAGCATTTTGACTGTGCGACTGTATCCTTATCCCTGCAGCCACTTTAGCCGAGAGCTAGTGAGTTATTCATTTATCAACCGTGCGTACGCACAGATGTGTGCGTAATGTGTGTGTAAGAACATTCCCACGCAAAGTATGGAATTTATCAACCTGTACTTGTGCGTAGGAACGTGTTTAAATTTAAGCACAACTCTGACCATGCGTACACACAAAACCTAGTGGTAGAACAGTGAAACTACAAATAGAAGCCATTAAAAGAGTCACAGTGTTCAGCGATCTCAAACTTCACACATGTTCCCCGTTTCCTCCAATTGATAAAAATTCTCCATTAGTAATTTAGCAGACATTTTGAATAATTGGTGCGACAAGCTATACAAGACAGCTGTGGCAGGGCGACCTGAAAAGAAAATAGAGTGTACCATGGCTTATCTTGCACTGTTGGAGGATTTGGAGAACCGTGTGCTCTGCAGGGAGTGCGTTTTCAAAGAGCTGATCTGTTCAGTGAGAGCACAGAGCGGCTTCTCAGCAGGTAGCGCTTCCCCAAAAACTTTCTGATGGATCTATGCCGTGATTTACAACCTATGTTGGAGCGAGAGACAAAACGCACCAAAGCCATCCCAGTCACATCCAGCTCCTGTCCACCCTGGGATGTTTGTCCACCGGAACATTTCAGAGAGAGATTGGAGACATATGCGGCATTTCGCAGCCGACACAAATCATGCCGGCAGTCAGGGGCGCAGCTTGTGAACAGGCAAGGCAGGCAACTGCTTGGGGCCCCTAGTTGTTGGGGGGCCCATGAGGCCCAAAAAAAAAAAAAAAATTTTTTTTTTTTTAATAATTACTTTTATTACAAAAGTGTTTCCTATCAGGGGTTTTGAGGACTAAAAAAGTATTGAAGGCTGTTTTTACTGTACAGATCTCAAAATGTGGTAACCGCAATGACCACATCCTCCTCCTTAAACAAACATAAGGCAATTATCAATGACATCTCAGTAGCCAGTAAGAAACCTCCCTTAAGGGGCCCCATGTTGTCATTCCCATGATCACGGATCATCCACCTGTACGCAGTGTCAAAAAAAAATAAAAAACTACACACAGTGTGTAAATTAGCAGTGTGTAAATAAATATAAATTTCATAAAGTTTTCATTGGTGTCAGTTTATTATAACATAACGGTGATGAACGCTGGTTTGAGGGGCCCCCTAGAAATTTTTGCCTAGGGCCCCAACAGACCCTAGAATCGCCTTTGCCGGCAGTGTTGGATGCAATAATTTATCTGGCCCCAACTTACATCCACTTCCCATACACACATCACCAACAAGCCGAAATTAAACGAGGATTTTACGCCATCGCCGGATTCCCAAACATAATTGGAGCTATAGATTGCACCCAAATCACAATAAAAGCACCATCACATAATTAATTCCGTTACGTGAACATGAAAGGATTTCATTCAATCAATGCACAAATAATCTGCGATGCAACTATGTCTCTGTCAAACGTTGTTGCCCGGTGGCCTGGAGGAACGCAACACTCATTTATTCTGCAGAACAGCTCTATTGGTGTTTGCGCCTCCAAGCAGGAGCTTTTGACTCCAACAAAATCTTAATTTATATGGATAATCTTCCAAGAAATATATCAAACATGGTCAACATAATTATTTTACTAGTTAAATATCACATACATAAATGCAAATGGAATAACAGCAAACCCTCCATTGTACATCTGAAAAATGAATGTAAACTATACTTAGCGTCTCTTAAACTGATGTGTGAAAAAAACGATATTGCCAAAAGCTTATATGAAACGATGTCTTTGTTTCTTAATTTTTATTAATACACTTCCCATAGCTTGTCAGTAAATGTATCTTTTTTTTTCCTCTCAACCCCCCCAAATGTTGAATATCTGTAGATAATTGGTTGTTTCGTTTCATGTGCCTTTTATTGTAAACCCTACAGAATTTTGTTCAATAAAGTTTGAAAAAAAAAAAGAATGCAAATGACCCTAACCATGCACGAGCATGGCAGTTAAGAACAGGTGGTATTTATCATCACTAACTACTTACTAGTGTGCGTACGACTGGTGTCCGCACGTTTGATAAATTCAGATTTTTTTGTACTTGCACACATTCTAAATTTCATTCCAACGACAGAATTTAGAACTTTTTCTACGCATGGTTGATAAATGAGGCCCCAGGGTTCTTTCTTTTTCACAGAATGTCATTGCTGAGTTATTGTGGTTTATGTCTGCTTATTCTTCTTTGCCATTAAACTGATTTTCTTCCTGTAATTTGAACATTTGTATTGACTATTTTATTGCTATATCCTGTATATGTGCTGCACGGTTTTAGATGCTTAAACACAGCCCTGATAGTTAGAGCCTTTGAAACATTGATATGGATGTTTAAAAGAAAATTCAATGGTGGATATATAAGTTAACAGTCACTACATAGCATTTCACACGTGTACTAAGGACATTTGTGTGAATGTAGGAGACAGACAGCAACTGAAACACACCATGAGTCTTCTGGGATAATGTTTGGTTTGGTCAATGACTCGCGCTGGGATAAGCTAGTATTACCACACTGGCTGGTTCAGGAAAACAAGTAACAGCTGATTAAAACAGTTGTCAAATAGCATCATCCTCACACAATTAATGTCTTTCATATCCTTTTGTTTCCTGTTGTGTCTGAGGCGATACCGCACACCAGATCTAAAACTTAACCCCTTTGTATGCCCTCAGGGCTCTTTCTGTTTTGCTCGGTTTTATCTGATCAGAATCTAATAATTGCTTTCTTGGCTGAGACGTAATGTTGTAGTTTCCAAACTTTTGTGGTTTTGGATTTTTTGGGGGTTTTCCAAATATTCCAATCGCTGCCTTTTACTCACATACATTATCTGATCTTTTCATTGATGTTTTACCTGCATGATTTAGGTTCAGGGCACCCTAATAAATACACTGTCACACTAATGCATGCAGGTTTAAAAGACCATTATCCTGGACATAAACCAATGACAGCTGCACGCAACTGTAGACAACACTGGAAGGGTCTTTCATCATGTTTATTTGAACAAGGTGTACACAATGTTTTCATCCTCAGGGAACAGTCAGGCATAAATAACAGGGTTTTTCTATTGCGTACAAAACCTTGTGTAACTGCAATGGGTAAATAAGGACCTACCATCACCTTAAGTAACTTTAATGGAATTTTTTAACTACAACACTTTAACAATAATAAAATAAATCACTAATCCCTCAAACAAAGGATCCACATTCGGTATAAAACCCCTTTCCATTTAAGGACAATCCTGGTCTTCTTTGCAACTGAAAATATAAACAAATGTTACTTGTTTGATGTAGAAATCAGGTCACCAATGATCGATGCTTTTGTAATTCCCCAAAGGAAAAAATATATATAAAAAAAGCTACATTTTGTGAAACATCATTTGTCAGTTGCAGCCAGTTGGGAGTTGGTGCTGAAAGTCAGTGAGGGGGATCTGAAAACATGTGAAAACCGTGTGTGTTGGGCCTCTCATTGTGCAGCT
This sequence comes from Cololabis saira, assembly GCF_033807715.1. NCBI lineage: Eukaryota > Metazoa > Chordata > Actinopteri > Beloniformes > Belonidae > Cololabis > Cololabis saira. The sequence goes on from NC_084601.1 coordinate 35,095,370, forward strand.
TTGGCCCAATAATGTAAAATGCCTTGAGATGACAAGTGAAGTGACTCAATCAAAACCAAATTGAATCAGTGAAAGTGATACACAAGGACTGAGGTTTGTAGCTGTGTAGCCCTCCACGTGGGTGTAGATGGGAAGTCACTCTTACAACAGCAAAGGTCAACATTGTTGTTTGTCTCTCAGCTGTTCTTTCATTTATTCTTCCATGGGTGTTTTTGTTGAATCTTTGAGTCACTCTGCCATGACATCTACCCTAGCTGCCTGACCTCTTATCAGAGTTGCCACACTCTCACACGAACTCATGCACACACACAAAAAAACCCTTTGCTTGAAGATTAAAATGCATATTTATGCTTTAGGTTTTTCCCAAAGAGTTGTTGATGTGTGATACAGGGTCATAAACTGATAGACAGTGTTTCAAAGAGTTGGGACGAGTCCATGAGCACGAGTACATGAGACTTACACTATAGTGACTCCAAACCAAAAACGACATCACTGAGAGGCTAAGTGAGGGAGCATGGTACGGCTGACTTGCCATTTCCGTGTAATCCAAGCAGATTACACGGAAATCCGTATTGATTTTCCTCCAACGCCGAACAAACAGTCAAAAGCAAGGCAAGGCAGAGCAAGATATTCACTCTCAGTTTGTAGATATTTCAAGTGATATTCAAGCGGAGACAAAAAATTATACTCTCCCTACTCACCCCCTCTCCATGCACCCGCCGCGGTGAACAGGTGAATTTTTTTTCATTCAATTACTTCAATCACCACACCTTGACCACACCCCCTGTGACATGCGTGACAGGTGTCAAAGTGACAGCTGATGCCAACATAAACATTAATATTTAGTATATGGTACATCCACCTTGCCCCGTCCCCTGAAACCAGTGGCACCTCTGCAACTTTTCAACAATTTGATGACATTTTTGTCTTATTCTGATGCAGTTCCTTTCTCTCCCCACCAACTTTGCCTTATTCTGTTTTTCTCCTAAAAAAAGAAAAAACTGGAAAAAGAAGACATGACACTGGAAAACTGCTGCATGCGCGTAAAAAATTGCATACACAACATTCTGCACGGACGTTGGGATGCACTAAAATCCACTTTGCTATCTGTTCTTTTTCAACCACCATGCACATTTTCAACCTGCTGTGAGAATGTGTGTACAGTAATCCCTCGCTATAATGCGGTTCACCTTTCTCGGTCTCACTGCTTCACGCATTTGCATTGTGTTCTGCATTCTGATTGGCTAAACAGTCTCCCCGCTTCTTCACCTGTGTGTCAACGTTACGGTTTAATATGTACTGTACATGTACATATAACAGCTTGCCAAATTTAAGTTTGCAAATTTTCTCCAAAACCCATAATATCGACTAAATGTTCTGCACCAATTCTCCCGTTCAAATTACCGTAATCCGCTATTTGAAGCCTTTTATAATAATTGTAAAAAAAATAAAGGTTACTACTTCATGTATTTCATCTACTAATAAACAACTGTCAAGTTTTGACAGTTGTTTAATAGTTTTTTTGATGGGTTGCTTAGTTCACAGTGTTAGTCATTTCGTCTTAACACATTGCATTAGATTCCTCACTGTATTCATAATGTCTCTCTGGGATTCCAGCACAGCGTTGCTCGGTACACGGCCAGAATGGCCTCCTCAGCAGCCAAGACCCGAGGTGCTTCTGAACAATGCAAGGTGCATGGATCTGTTGCGCAACTGCAGCAGAGCTTCTGGCCTTCTCTGTTTCCAACACTTGCCTCATAGCTGCAGATGGATTGTCCGTGACGCTGCTCAGATACTACCGTTTCTGTTCAAATAAATAACTACGTATTTTGTTTCTCTCTTTGCTCATTCCGTTTACTCTAAATCTAATGTGTGAATAAAAGTTAGGTTTTTTTTCCAATTTCTGGGTCTAAGCAATATCGGAATTGAATTTCATGTGCGGGAAAGTGTGTCCAAACTTTTGACTGGAAGTGCATTCGACTCATACATATCCAAAATACCTGAGTGGCACTGACCTGGAGGAATGTTTTGGATTATATCAAATTCTGCACTGTACTAACTACAAAGCCCGTCAATATCTTCCTTCATGAAAAACCCTAGCAAAATGGGAATTTACTGTCTTGGCTCCGGGATCGGGAGCCTGGCTTACAGTATTGCCAAAGAGAAATGGAAAACGCATATTCAGGAGGCCAAGAACAGACACCGAAGGGAAAACAACAACTCCTGCAACATGTCTAGGGGTGTTAAAGCCATGATGGACTATAACAGTATCAACACTCAAACCAGTCGAGATGGAATACTCCCCAAAAACCTCTACCAGTTCTTCACATGCTTTGAAAAATCAAGACGGCACAGTACTACCGGGTAAAAACACATCCTACAGTCCAAGCAAGTAAGACTGTTGGACACCCTCCTGAAAATCATCATCAGCAAAGCAGCAAGGCCGAGCAGGGTACCTGGCTGCACGCTGAAATCATGTGCAGATCAGTTAGTGGGTGTGCTAACCTCTCCCTGGTCCTCACATGTCTCAAATCCACCACCATCATTCCTGCACACAAAAAGACAGCATTCCAAAGCCTTAATGACTAGTGTCACATCAAGGCAAGCATCGCCACTGATCTGGACACCAACTCCCCTTTACCACCTCCTTTGCAGCCATCTGTTAAAATGGGGCTCAGGAGCAAATTGACTTGTAATAATTAGTTGAGGCCATAGAGAAATGTCAAAGCATTGGGTTGTGTGAGGTTGTGTTGGAAAAGTGAAGAGTGTGCACATCAGTGCATGGTAAACCTTTGTTTAACAGGGCTGCGGACTTGTTAACCTCTCAAGTCATGCCTTAAGGTTGCACTTGCATCTGCAGTTTGATTCCAGAGAACGAAGGAGAGCCGATCTGGCAGATCTCCTAGCTTGTTCTAGCTGGATACGGCTAGCAGGCCTGGAACAAAGTAGGCACGGCTGGAAAAAACCAGCAGCCGTCAAAAGGTGAGTATAGAGGATCCAAATGCAGGAGATCAGGAGAGGCGTCGGTAATGTCAAAAATTAATATATAATAGGCCTATGAAGAAAAAAAAGTGCTGCACAGGCAGAAATCCAAATATAAACCAAAAAAATCTCCAGTTCAAGAAAATCTAATAAAAGAAACACAGGAACAGGGAGGGACCAACAGGTGGAATGATAAACGAACAGATGAGTAGGGAGGAAGACTAGGACAGAAGCAACCATCTTCACCCCGAAACGGCTTCAGGCCAACCCAGCACCATTTACAGACCTCATCTGTACAACTACAGCACAAGTCATCACTAAAATGATATTAGTATATTCAATATAATTTACAAAGAGAAGAAAAAACTGCTGAGTTATGAAACTTTATTTCTTTCCATGTTTATTTAAGGCAAACAAGCTTTCATTTGTGTCATTTTGGCCCATGTTTTGGCCTAAAGTAAATATTTATTTATATAGAATATTCTAATTAAAGGGAAAATCTACCCCATCTTGATCGCATCATTCTGTTTAATTTCAGTTCTTCTCTGCAAGTAAATGCATCTGTTCTTCTTCAACCTCTTTTGATTTGTCTTGGATCTCATTTTTAGGGAAACTGATTTTCACATAAATGTTCCTCTTCAAAGGTGTTGGTGCTCAATACTGTGTAATTGATTCTGTGGTTCCCAGAAATGAAAGTACATTTTCAATGATTGCCAGCATTCAAGTGTACAGGCGTTATCACCCACATCCAGACAAAAACAAAACCATAATCTGTGCTTCCCACAGAAACATGAAGGTTTGTATGAACACGTTCTGGCGGTGACCTCCCTATGCAACAAGGGACTCCCAGTCCAGAAAGTTCTCACAGGCTGTGCGTTCTAACAAAACAATACAAAAATAGTTCTCTGGCACAGATGTCTTTCAACAGGAATCATCTTGTTTGATGTCTGCAAGAGCATGTTCCTCTCCCATACTTCAGGCTAGTTTATTGGAATTAATTTGGTACCCTCCCCGTCTGTTACCATGACAACGTCTCTTTTATGGCTTTGGAGTCCTGGAATCAAAACAGGCCCTCAGGCTTTTCTGAACGATTTCAACTCTTAGGCCAATAAAAAGATTTGTTATTGTTCAAATCAAAGCCAGAACTACATTGTAGGAATAAAAGAATGTAACCCTTTTTTAATTCTGATTGTGTGCATATATACAGGACTTTCTCCGAAAATTAGATTATTGTGATTCTCAAAAAATTTGAATATTCTGGGAATCTTAATCTTAAACTGTAAGCCATAATCAGCAATATTAAAATAATAAAAGGCTTGCAATATTTCAGTTGATTTGTAATGAATCCAGAATGTATGACATTTTTGTTTTTTTAATTGCATTACAGAAAATAAAGAACCTTATCACAATATTCTAATTATCTGAGACAGTCCTGTGTGTATATACAGTATATATATATATATATATATATATATATATATATATATATATATATATATATATATATATATATATATATATATATATATATATATATATATATATATTTATATACTGTATATACTTTACAAACCTCATTGTACATTTCTGTCTATACTTTTTACCTATCCTAAGTTCCTAAGTCACTTTTGTACAGACTCACCCGGCACCTAAAGCTCATTTTGTACATTTCTGGTCTACATTTTATTTTACTGTTTATACTTTTTATTGTTTATACATTTCATTTTATTTTATCTCTTATATATTTGTTTTTATATTTGTATTGTGTTGCACCAATCCCCAAAACAAATTCCTCGTGTGAAAACAATAAACAATAAAAGCAATAAACCCTTTTCTGATTCTGATTCTGATTCTGATATATGTATACATCCCACAATACTATGTACAACGGTTGCTTGGATTCTATGCACAAGCATACAAAGTATACATTATGGATGGAGGGTTGTGGAGATGTGCAAACAAATAATATCTATAAATGGGACATACCTACAGTATATCATACATATAACTGCTGCTGGGATGAATGACCAGCGAAGGCAATCTTTCCTGAAACGGGGCGTTTTGGTTTCTGACTGAAGGTGTACTCAGTACACCTACGGTCTCATGCAGTGGGTGATTTGTGTTGTCCTCCTCCCGCCCACCCCCACCACAGACTCCAGAGGGCATCCCAGCGCAGAGCCAGACCTCCGCACCAGTTTGTCAGTCCTGCTCCCGTCACTGTCGGTGCATCCACCCCCCGGGCAGACCACTGCATAGAAAAAGGCAGATGCTACAACTGAGTCATAAAAAGTCTTTAGCAGTGTCCTGCAGACCATGAAGGACCTCAGTCTCCTCAGCTGGTGGAGTCGATTCCGGCCCTTCTTATACAGGACGTTTGTGGTCCTGTCCAGTTCATTGTTGAGGTGAACACCCAGGTAGTTGTAAGAGTCCATCGTCTCAATGTGTTTTCCCTGGATGTTCACCGGTGTGATGGAGGGGGACTTCCTCCTGAAGTCTATGACAATCTCCTTGACTTGCTTCCTTTAATGTGCACGGCATTCCCCTCACACCAGCTAACAAAATCATTAATGACCCCCTTCTATTACTCCTTGTTTCCTTCTGATACACATCCAATGATGGCCGTACCATCTGAGAACTTTTGTAAGTGGCAATGGTCCTGAAGTCTGAAGTGTACAGGCTAAACAGGTAGAGGGAGAGAACAGTGCCCTGCGGTGCCCCGTGCTACAGACTACTACATCAGACACACAGTCATGAAGCCTGACATACTGTGGTCTATTAGTCAGGTAGTTGATGGGCCATGCAGTCAGCTGGTTGTCTACTCCGGCTGCCTCCGGCTTCCCTCTCTGTAATGCAGGCTGGATGCTGTTGAACGCACTGCAACATGCAAGTCTAAAAACATGACTATCACAGTGTTTCCTGCATGCTCCAGGTGAGAGAGGGTTTGGTGCTGCAGACAGACGACAGCGTCATCCACCCTGATGGAAACGGTAGGGGAACTGCAGGGGGTCCAGGCCACCGGGTCACAGGTCTGTAGTGGTTGGGCTCCCCAAGGTGTGCAGTCTTTGGCACTGGAACCACGCAGGAAGTCTTCCACAGTTCAGGAACCCTCTCCAGACTGAGGCTCGGGCTGAATATACGCATGATCACCTGACGGAGCTGGTCTGCAAAGTCCATGAGCAGTCCGGAGTAGTTTCCGTCCGAACCATGCTGCCTTCCTGAACTTCGTCCTCCTGAGCTGGCTTCTCGCCTGATTGGCTGTGAAGCAGACCAGAGGCTGGGCTGGGCTGGAGGATGGGGCTGGGTTTGTGGTAGAAATATTTATTTGGTTCTCACTTAGTCTCAAAGGTTGGTTCAGGTCAACAAATGATGTAATACACCATAATTATTATCTATTTACAAAAACAGCAACACCATGCAGAAGCAGTGAGTGAGTCAACCTTGTGATTATAGCTTATAAAAGCCACCTTTAGAGTTAAAATTAAACAATTGTTTTCTGTCCCTCACTTCTTTATGACAGTGCCTTAGTTTGCAGGCATTCATTTATAAGGAACATTTTCAGGCAAAATCTTCTCTGAGCATTGCACTGCCTGACCTCAGAGGGAACATGCTAGGATGTGGGACAACCCTGTCACTTTATTTTAGCAGCAACTAGATCATAAAACATGACGTTGCCTGTATTCCAAATGACATGCTTTCCTACACCCAAACACGGCAAAGTAAGTTTACCACACACTTTTATGTGCAGTGCAAATGAGTGCTTTACCAATGTATTAGTGGTGTTCTGCTCCCACCAGAAATGATAATGGTGTGGCTAGTTGAAAAGCTCCGAAGGAGGCAATTTTCCACATAATGCACACGATTGAATGTGTTGTTTCTTCAAAAGCTGAAATGCAACCGTATGTCAGGTTTTGACACTTCCCCCCAGTTTGTGAGTTTCAGTTCTGTCCCTCCTGTTTCCCATTTGCCCTGATTGTCTGCACTTGTGTCTCGTCGTGTCTCGTTATCCCCTGTGTATATCTGGTCTTGTCATTCCCTTGTTCCCTGTCGGTCTGTACTGTTTGTTCCCTCCATGTTTCCCCTGGTTTTTTGGATTCCTGTTTTTGTTCAGCCTGTGATCCTGCTCTGCAGCGCTTCTGGTTTTTCTGGAATAAATCCTTGGTTTTTTGAGAACTCCTGCCTCCGGCCTCCCTCTCTCCTGTGCTTGGGTCCTCAGCAAACCTCATCCTAACAGAACGGACCGACCCTATGGACCCAGCGAGAGAGCGCCTCACGCTGCTGGAGTTCTTCTGCCGAGAATCGGCCAAGAACATGCGCTGGGCCGAGGAGGAGTATTGGGACCCCTTTTTGGGAACGCTCCTGGTTCTGGGTGGGCCCAGGAGCCTGCAGGCTCAGGAGAGACAACGACGACTGCGTCGGCCCCAGCCCCGGTTTGTTCCAGCTCCTCCTCCCGTTCCTGCTTCGGTGATGGTCCCAGTCACCCCTCAGCCAGCGCCGAGGACCCGGGCCCCCCCCCAGCAAGCGCCGAGGACCCGGGCTCCCCCCAAGCCAGCTCCGAGGACCCAGGCCCCCCCCCAGCCAGTCCCTGTTCCCGTGGCGGTCCCGCCCGTCTCTGTTCCGCTTCCTGACAGCAATCCTGGATGGATCTGCCCAGCCCCGAGAACGGCCCTCTGGCCGATGTGCCTGGTCCCGAGTCCGGTTCCGGGGTTGGCCCCCCGAACTGACTCTCCGGTTGGCCCGGCCCCGTAGGCGTCCTCCGGAGCTTTCTCGCCGGTCTGCCCGGCCTCGAGGATGGCCCCCGGAACTTTGGCTGTGTGTTGGCCTTATTTCCCTGCATTGACACACCTGATTCTAATTAACAGCCATTACCAACTCGCTACGATGGTCTGCAGAGCTCAATTATTGACACAGCTACTTGTATCACGGTGTGCAGCGGCAGGGAAACAACTAAAGCAGCAGGACTGGAGCACTTTGAGGACCGAAGTTGCCCAACCCTGCCATAAAGGTTCCTGAAGGCCACTTTCGTAAAGGCTGTTCTTGGTAATGGGTCCCCAACAAATAACTTGGAACCCCCACTAATGGAAACGCACCTTATGTTTCCATCAGAGAGAGCAGGGAAGAGGAGACAAGGCCAGGGAGGGTGGTCCGATTGGAACGGAAAACCTCCCCCACCGGTCCGGGCCATCCACCCTGCTCACCCCAACACCAACTCAACAATTTATATCACGTTCCCTACCACATAGCTACCACCAACACAACAACCTCCATTAGCTTACCTACAAAAAAGCGACCAAAGCCAAACCAGCAGTGCCACCTTCAGCAGACCCAGGGTACGTTCTTGCAAGCTCCAGATGCCATCTTCCCTAACACCTAGCAGAGGCCAACAAACTTACCAGCATGGTCCCAGACAGAGATTCAAACAGGCCTCATCAGACTCTTTCATCACTTCTTTATCTTCATGAACAAAGGCAAAGAGATTACTAATTCCTACTTTTATTTAGGGCCTCAGCTAACATCATTTTCTCCTTATCCAAATCCAGTGACTCTTTTCCTGCTCATCCCAGCTGGGTCCCCCCTTATGATCCAGGTCCTGCTCAAGGTTTCCTCCCTCCTAAAGGGGAGTTTTTCCTTGCCACTGTTTGGCTTCAGGTTTTTCTCCCACTAGGGGAGTTTTTACCTGCCATTGTTTATGTTATGTTTATGTAATAATTCCTCTCGAGTCATGTTCTGGGTCTCTGGAAAGCGCCTAGAGACAACTTCTGTTGTAATAGACGCTATATAGATAAAATTGAATTGAATTTAATAAGTACAATATAGGAGTATCATGTCCTCGTACCATCAGACGTGTGTGCATCAGGTGTTGACTTTCGATCTTGTCCAAAGGAGAGCTTTCACATTATTAACGCAATGTTTTCATGATATTATGTATCACACATTAGCGGATATTCAAAGTCTCTACAAAGTTCTGCTGTTAAATATGATTCTAAAATTGTTTCAGTTTAGAGATAAGGTTGTTTCTGCGTAGTGTGTGGTGAACGTTTCTCATTCTCTTTGTTCTGAGAGATTCTTTCTGTCTAACATACACTTTTTAAATCAGATCAAGTCATTCAGCCGTTGACAATTAACCTCTGGAGAAGCAAGATGTCCCTCTAGATGTTTCTTTTCAATACCACTTACGTTTCCAGTTTGTTGTTGTCCACGTCACAACTTTTTTAAGACTATGTTGCCATGCTCCTAAATAAGGGAATATTTTTCATGAGATGATAAACATCTTATATGTTTTCTGCATTCTATTATTCATAAAATATGTGTTTATGAGATTTGCAAACCATTGCATTTTGTCTTCATCTAAATTTTACACCACAATCGGATTATTTTAGGAACTGGGGTCGTGCATCAGTGGTTGACAATGGTCGACACGTGCAATAAAGGGGAATCTAACTTATGGACATAAAGAATGTCATTATTTTTTAAGGGTTATATTTTCAGATGTGAAACATAAAACAACGAGTTGTGTAGATGGATTCACCAAAAATTCGAATTTTATAATATACCACATAACATTAAAGTAAGTAAGTAAGTAAGTAAAGTTTATTTATATAGCGCTTTTTACAGACATTTGTCACAAAGTGCTTTACAGAATAAAAAACAGTTTAGTGCAATAAAATACATTGAATGCAAAAAATGAAAATAAAATAACTTAAAACAATGAAGTTTACATTGTTTTAAGTTTTAAGAACAAAAATTAATTGTATTTAAAGACAATTCCTAAAAATTCCTAAAAATTTCTAAATGGAAAAGGACAATTATAAGTTTAAACAGAAAACACAATCGAAAGTATAGCTAGAGAAAGTGCATGGTAGTGTGGTTAAATTGTTTTCCCGCAGGATAGAAGATGAAGGAATGTAAAAGGTGTGTCTGAGCTTCTGGGAGACAGGGAGGGCCATGTGTTTTGTTTATTGACATCATGAGCCCTTGCTTTGGGGGAAATGTGGTTTCGAAACAAAAAATCACGTGCACTTGTTATGGTTTCAGTGGGGAGGAGCTCTGACTGCTTTTCTGTAATAGTTTCACATATATTGTTGTCATGCCATTTCTGTTATGGAAGAAAAACATACAAATTTCTGCCCATAGATCTGCGTGTTCGTTGGTCTGGTGTACCATAAGAAAACCAGATAACAAAATCAAGTGTTAATACAAGCTTTATTATATCACGTACAATATTTTTCGGCCAAAGGTACATTTGTCTGAAACCCTGGTGGTCATCGATCCAGTCGTATTTATACAGAAAAAAATAGGTGTTTAGTACATTATAAGTGTGGGTCTCTAGATTCTAAGAAAGCACTAAACATGTCAACTAAACATGTCAGTTGTGAGTTTCTCTGTTTCTGTTGACTTTTTTCTGAAAAAGGAAGACTCCGCAAAAAAGTCTAAATGTGGCAGGTCGGGTGTTGCTCTGTTCCACCCCCTCCCACTCAATCGGCATCACAGGTGCTTGATTGTTCATTGGCATCACCTGTTTAAACACTGCGCTCCTGCGGGACACATTCTGTCCCTGGCTTTGACCTGGAAAGGCTGTGTCGGCGTGCTCCAGATGTTTGGCGTGCTCTGTTTGCTTGGTGCTGGCGTGATTATTGTTTGGTCGTTCGCAAGGTAAGTGTGCGTGTGTCAACGTTATGGCACATTATGGTGTAACAACCGCCGTGATTTTGTTATTCTCAATGTTGGTCGTGTCAGTTGGGTTGCAGCTGGAGGAAGTGTGGTGTCTAGGGTTGCCACCTTTCAGAAATAGAAATAAGGGCCGCCCTGATTTCAGCAGCGCAGGAGCCAAAAAAAAGCCCCAAAACTTCTAAATTGCATAAAAGTGTTTATTTTATATGAAAAAACAAAATGCTTTGATTTAAAGTTTAAAGTGCTTTAATAGCATTGAACTTGCATGACTGTACAGACAACCAACCATACTAGTAACTGAAATATCCTCCTATTCTATGTATGTCCACATCAGCCAAGATGTATTATATAGCCTACAGGTGAAGAATATGGTGTAAAAGTTAATTTATTTCAATAATTCAACTAGCAAATAGTGTAAAAGTTAATTTATTTCAATAATTCAACTAGCAAATAGTGTAAAAGTTAATTTATTTCAATAATTCAACTAGCAAATAGTGTAAAAGTTAATTTATTTCAATAATTCAACTAGCAAATAGTGTAAAAGTTAACTTATTTCAATAATTCAACTAGAATATGGTGTAAAAGTTAATTTATTTCAATAATTCAACTAGAATGTGGTGTAAAGGTTAATTTATTTCAATAATTCAACTAGAATATGGTGTAAAAGTTAAGGAAAATACAGTACAAATCGTGTCCCGTATTAGTTCAATACGGGACGCAACATTTTTTTCTCAAATAAAGGACAATTCCGTATTTTACGGGACGGGTGGCAACCCTAGTGGTGTCCCCTCTCTGCTGTTTTGCAGACTGGGACTGGATCGTGAGTGTTAAAGCTCTTTATCAGTAAGCATGCTCTTTTTTTTTTTATTAATCTTTGTTAGCTATAGTAGCCCTATGCTAACAGCTGTTGCCCTCTGCTCTGTCCTTCTGTAGCTGCGGAATCTGCAGCGGTTTTGTCTCTCCTCCTGCGCTCCGAGGATGCACAGCTTATTGCTGACCATCACGGCCATCCATGTTAAACCTCTGCGGCCTCCAGCCTTGGTGCAGCCGCTCCGTTTTCACTCTGTCTTCCACGCCATTGTTTGTTTCTGGTTGCGGTGGTGGTGGTCCCCATCTCACATCCCTTAAGTTGCTGTGGCACGTGGTGGTTTGGTTTGTAGTATTGAGTATTTTAAGTTTCTTTACTCTGTCCGCCTCCCTGAGTTTGGCCCTGTTCCCCCTTTTTTTTGTTTTTTTTTGTTTATTTCCCCCTTAACTTACTGTGGTTATCGCAGACACTCGGATTGCAGAGAACATGTTCATTTTAAATATAGTAAACCATTGTTAATAAAAATAATGTATATATTTTTGGAAGTCCGTCTCATGTCCTCTTTTAACTTGGTGTAACGAATCTGTGTGACCTCATAGTAGACCCAGTACCGAGTCGAGATTATTTCCTGGGGTGCAATTCCCCAGGTGGCGTTGTTGGACAACTTCCCCCTCGGCACTACGCCTCGCCACATAAAGGACTTTGGAAAAAAATAGGAAGAGGTTCTTACTGAGAGAAAGCAGTTGAATGGTAAAATCTTCACAAACACATTTAAGCCATTTGATAAAAGTCTTAACACTTGGTTTTGAGTTCTTCGTTTGGTTCTTCAGTTGTTTTCTAGAGAGAAAGAGCAAATATTCTTGATTTTTAAGGTTTCTAGCAGGAAAACAAAATTATAAAATAAGACAGATATCCATTTGCCTTGTATTGGATAAACATGTTTATCGACAGGACAAACTCTACTCTAGTAGATTAAAATAACATTTGTAATTGTTATTTTGCATGTACAGCTTCCAAATTGACTAAATCTGCGGATGTAAGACATATTTCATGTCATAATGGCTTAATTTCCGTAAATATATATTTAAAAAAAAAATATTTGCAGGTGTGTCGTGGTCCAAAAGTCAGCTTAAAAGCCTGAAAGAAAGAAAAAAAGAAAGCCAGTGGTCTGGATAATAATTCAATCGGTACTCCCAGTTCCTGTAAACATCCGAGTTACTAACGCACATGTCACGACGTCAAGGAATCAAAAGATTTCCAAGGTTTCCTGGGCGTCGGCCTCCAGGACTATAAAGCAGGAAAAGGACCAGTAAGCGCATCATGTCCCTGACTTCATCAGGCCTCCCATCATTACGGAATGGTAGGTGGAGACACTTGGAGCTGGTGCGTGTGAGGACTCGAACTGCAATCAGTCTGAACAACGCGCCTGCGAAAGACACTTCTCTCTTCTGTGTTTTTCTTTTTTTTTTTTTTTTTTTTCATATAATGCAGATGTGTTTAATTTCCTTGCTCCGGATATATTCTTAGGGACTATTCTGCGCTTCTTGTTGCTACAAATTGATTTTATATATATATATATTTATATATTTTTATATTTTTTTTTTTTTCTCTCCTGCAGCTTTGTCTCTTGGCCCTGCTGTCCCTGCGCGCCGCCCCGGCGGGAGGCGCCGCGCCGCTCACCTACGAGAGCTCGGACCCGGGGACGGGCGAGCGGCTGCTCTGCGCTGGGTGTCCGCCCGGGACCTTCCTCCGCGCCCCCTGCACCGCCCGGACGCCCAGCGAGTGCGCGCCGTGTCCCGCGGGCTCCTTCACGGAGCTGTGGAACTACATGGGCCGGTGTCTGCGCTGCGGGGTCTGCGGACACCAGCAGGTGCTGAAGAAGGCGTGCACGGCGGACAGCGACTGCCAGTGCGAGTGCCGGCAGGGCTTCTACTATCACCCGCAGCACGACATGTGCGTGACGCACAGCGAGTGTCCCACCGGGCAAGGGGTGCTCAGCAAAGGTAAGTTCTATTTTGGTGACTTTCTGTCAAAATCAACACGTTTTTCTTGTTTATTCTATTGTTTTGGTGATGAGGAGAAAAATAAAAATAATATTTTAGAGGAGGAAGTTTTTTTTTTTCATTATGCACTTAGAGAAAAAATCGAAATGTTGAGAATAATGTTGAAGCACAATTTCAAGAAAAAAGTCGAAATTTCTACTTTATTCTTGAAATTGTATTTCAACATTATTCTCGACATTTCGACTTTTTTCTCAAAGTGCACAATAAAAAAAAATCTTCCCCTCTCAAATATTTTTCTCCTGCATGGCCCTAATACTCTTCTGTACTTTTTTACTGTGAAGCACTTATAGGATTTTATATGTGCTCTATAAATAAAGCTGAGTCTGACTGAGACCATTAACTTGATAAACTGGAAAAGAGAAAAAATAAAAATAATATCTTAGAGGAGGAATTTTTTTTTTTTTCATTATGCACTTCGAGAAAAAAGTCGAAATGTCGAGATTAATGTTGAAGTAGAATTTCGAGAAAAAAGTCGAAATGTCGAGATTAATGTTGAAGTACAATTTCGAGAAAAAAGTCGAAATGTCGAGAATAATGTTGAAGTACAATTTCGAGAAATGTCGAGATTAATGTTGAAGCACAATTTCGAGAAAAAAGTCAAAATTTCGACTTTATTCACGAAATTTCAACTTTATTCTTGAAATTGTATTTCAACATTAATCTCGACATTTCGACTTTTTTCTCAAAGTGCACAATAAAAAAAAGATCTTCCCCTCTCAAATATTTTTCTCCTGCATGGCCCTAATACTCTTCTGTACTGTTTACTGTGAAGCACTTATAGGCTTTTATATGTGCTCTATAAATAAAGCTGACACTGACTGAGACCATCAACTTGATAAACTGGACAGTTTTGATCAACAAAACTAGTGAAGAGCTTAAACATATGATGAGAGAACCACTATTTGTCTTAAAACATGCAGGTGTTCACTTTACTCTTCCTCTACCAAGAACTAATGTACTAAGAGGGCTACAATGTAGAGAGCAGTAACATATTGGAATAAGCTCCAACCACATTTAACCATGATAAACAATAAAGCTAGATTCCAAAATAAATTAGGAAAAGCAGTACTTAGCAAGGAAGTCAGTTTTAGTTAGTTGGTTTATTCTGAAATTCTTGGTTTATTCTGAGTGTGTAAAATTGAATATTTTTGTTGTTTGGTTCTGGCTGGTTTCAACAATTTAAGGGTTGAATTCCATAACATCTCAGGTCATTTTTGTTTAGATTTTGTTATGTTTTAATTGTATTGTAAGGATTATATTTTATTGTTTTATGAGTGAAATGTTGGACCCCAGGAAGAATAGTCTTCACTGCAGTGAGGAGTAATGGGGATCCGTAAATAAATAAATAAATAGAGTAACTGATATCAAGGAGTTCCCTTGATGCCCAAAAAGCAGTGATGGTTCACTGTTTTCAAAAGCACTGACTTGTTGTTTTTGGATCTTTGATCTTTGTTGTTAATCCGACGTTTGTGGTTCTCCTCCAGGTACAGCTGAGAAAGACACAGCGTGTCATATTTGCCCTGCTGGCACCTACTCCAACATTTCCTCTGCTCAGCTCGACTGTACAGAGCATAAGAACTGCAGCGACGCAGGGCTGCAGACCGTGCTGAGGGGGTCCACGTGGCACGACAGTGTGTGTGCAAACAGTGAAACGCTCAAAGGTAAGATTTCTACTTTGAAAAAGTTTTCCAAGTACCGGTAAAAGCTTATTAAGAAGAGGTCAGAATTGAACACGCTAGGATGCAGAAAGTGGTGACATGTAGAGAAACAAGATATATGATAACATACATTTGAGTTCATCAATGGCAAAGTCAATAAAACAGTAAAATATTTCACATATATGATAACATACATTTGAGCTCATCAATGGCAAAGTCAATAAAAGAGTAAAATATTTCACTTTTGATTTCAAATGGATGGGAATTTTTAGTTGTGACTTAGTGATTACGTGAGGCCTACTAAAACTTGTGATGCAGACATTCAAAAACTTTGACTTCTTTCCACTTTAATTAGAAATCACCCAAAAGCTTGACTGAGCACTGGTCTGTGGGTTCTGGATGTTGTATTTTCAGTTTCTACTGTCAGTAAAGCTGAATAATAAGCTAATAAAGCATTTCCTGGCAGTTAGATGGCAAAGCAATCAGTAGTCCCTGAAAGAAAATGTTACAAAAAGTGTAAGATCTTTATTTATATCTTTATTATGTTTACATAACATGAAAAAAAATATTTGGATTAGTTTGAATTAAACCGGCTTGCATTTTTAAAATGCATCAAAATCTTATTCCGACTAAAATCAAACAATCCAAACTCATTATTGTCAGACTAACATACACAGAAAATATGATTGTAAATCCAGCAATGTGTATCGGGTTTGAAACTGCCCTGCGATTTCTCTACACGGCCCAACATTTTCCAAAATTTACAGAAGAGGATTATTACAATGAGGATTATCAGCTGCCCTCTTCCCTGTCTAGCTGACCTCTACACCCCATTGCTTTAGCAGATCCAAGAACATCTCAAATGTTAACACTAGGGGTGTAACAATATATCGTGCCACGAAATTTTGCGATACAAAAACATCACGATACGTGTCATGGAGGTGACAAAGTGTATCGCGATATTGGATTATTAATATTAATCCATTGTGTTGACTAGTAACGCGCATCCGACCGCGCGGACCAAAATCTTACTCCGCTCAGAAGAAGGTAGTCCCGTTTTGCGGGACAGTTTTGAGCTCTGAACCTTTACTTATGTAAGGCTGGTGTAGAGTTGAGCCTTACCTTATTAAATTAAACCTTTTTCGGGTCGTGACTCGTGAGTAGGATAAACATGCGGGCAACTTCTGCGTGAGCTCCAGTGTACTTTAATGTCCCTCAACAGTGTAGGATTTTAGAACATCAACACAACACCTAATGCTGTACTGTGGCGTATCACTCCGCCCAATCTAAAACATATTAACAACTACAGATAAACTGACTAGTGTCATTATAGTCCCTGATTTACATCAGAATATAAAGAATATATTATAAAATAATGAACCATGAATTACCAAAATAAACTTCTTAACAAAAATAAATCTCCTCTTACACTTATAAGGTGAGCATGAATCAATCCTTTTTATGATGTAAAATTGTATGTATTTATTTACTTTTATTTATTTATTTAATTTTAGTTGTTAAATTTCTGGAAAAGAAAAAAGTCAAATGAGAAAAACTATTTAGTTTGTGGCAAAATATTTGTACTTGTATGAAACTGAAGATGCATAAAGCAAACCTGACATTTACTTTTAGTTTAGTTTGTGGAAAATGGTTGTCCTGGCTTTCTCTTTAAAACTTAAACAGTTATAAATCATTAAAAACTGTAACACTAGGGCAAACGCACAGCATTGTTTTGTATTTTGTGTCTTTCAAATAAAAGACAATTTTTTCCAGTCATATGTTCCCCATTCAAGGTTGTTAAAAAAATACTGCTATAATATCGTATTGTATCGTTATTGTGACCTCAATATCGTGTATCGTACCGTATCGAGAGATTAGTGTATCGTTACACTCCTAGTTAACACTCATGCCGGATCCCACTTGTGGGGCTAAACGCAGCAGGACAAACAGTTCCAGAAACAGCCTTTTCCCAGAACTGTCTCCAATCTGAACTCTAACCTGCACTCAACCCAACCTGCACTGCAGCTACTGCAATTACTCTATGCACACATTCATCTGTGCAATATCCACTTCCCGTTGAAGTGCTGCTGCCCTTTTATGTACGCTGACTTGTTTGTGCACACCGTGTCATGCACATTGTGTTACGTTTTGTACTTTATGTTTACCACGTTTGTGCGCTTTTAAGGGGACCTATTATGGGATCTAATATCTATTTTAAACAGGCCTTGAATGTCTTAAAAACAAGCTTTTGATTGTTTTTGCTATATAAATTAGAAATTCAGCCTCTGAACCATGTCTTTATCTTCCCATTCTCTAACCTCATTATCTATGCGGGATTCTGAGTGGGCGGGGCTATGATAATGAGGCTCTGTGCTGATTGGCTGCCTGTATGACGCGATACACCGCTACCAAAAAATGGCGAGACCAACCGATATAAATCACTCTGTCGTTACGTAATGACGGGAGCAGAATCTGAACGGCTCGTAGATCCACATCACACTGGACGGCTCATCCGGGCTGCTGTACAGACATTGCAGAATTTGGTTTCTTTCCTCCTTCTCTGAGTTGGCAGGCTGAGGCGAGACCACTTTATATATGTTAAAGCAAGAAAAAAAACGTGTTTTTCATAATAGGTCCCTTCAAGGAGCTGCTATATATATAACTGTATAAAGGCTTTCTATTCTATTCTCAGCAACCTTAGCTCCATTGATGGGTGAGCCCATCCTAGATTCCCTAGACCCAATTCATTTAGGGAAGACATGTTGGTGGGTTTGACTGCACCCCACCCCCACTACACCACGTTTTGGTGAAACATTTATTTCCCCGCTTGATCGCGCCTCATGGTTTGAATCTGATGGTTGGAAAAACAGCCGTTTTTGAATCGCTACCTTGTTGTGGGTGAGGAGGTTGCGTGATCCGATGATCCCTGCAACTATGTTGTCTCTGTACAGTCTCCCTAAGCCAACTGGTCCTGCGAGACAGGCCAGACTAAAAGTGATTCTAGACCCGCATGGAAAATAGACATGAAGGAGTGTAGCACCATAATGTAATAATTTCCTGAAAATGTAATAACGCCTGCAAATGTAATAAAATGTGCACTTTACTCAATTAAAAATGTAATAAAACCCAATAATGTAATAACTTGACCAATAATGTAATAAAATATCCTGACTGATATTGTACTAACATTTTTACCAATAATGTAATACATTATTAGATTATTGGGAATGTATTACATGATACTCAAAGTCTGCAATTTAACCCAATAGTCATTCTGGTGTTTCAAATCCAGTGTATATAACCTTCTTAGATTCTTAAAACACAAAATGTAGAACTCTGGACTGAAAATGAACATATATATTACATTATCTGTCAAGTATTACATTATCAGTTTTGGAGAAAAAAAAAGGCCCACCTAAAAATGTAATAAATTCCCAATAACGTAATAAGGTATTACATTATCGGTAAAAATGTTACAATATCAGTCGGGATATTTTATTACATTATTGGTCAAGTTATTACATTATTGGGTTTTATTACATTTTCAATTGAGTCAAGTGCTAATTTTATTACATTTTCAGGCGTTATTACATTTTCAGGAAATTATTACATTATAGGGTGCTACAAGGAGCCACGTGTCCTTGTCCATGGGTTATCAACAGCAGCATTGATTTTTAAAATTGCAGGTACTTACCCATGGCCTATACAATTCTGTAAAACTATTAATGGCTCCATACTAAGCAGAGTATTTTCCTAATGACTTGTTTATTGATATAAGTTTTTTGTTGTGTTTTTTTTTTGCGTTTGTGTGTGTATTACTGTGTGCTGATTGCGTATCTCACCCTTTCTGTGCAGACGGAGCTCTCTACCTCAAGGAAATAGTCCCAGCACTCTTCGTTCACCATAAGATGAACCACAAAAGGCTGCGTCGAATCGTGCACATGCTCCTATCTCAGAATGGCAAAAAGCAACCTGGAACTTCACAGGACCATTTCTCAGCGCTTTATGGGAAGATCAACACCTGGCTTTCTACTGCTACAGCAGAGGAGATCGGTCAGCTTCCAGACATACTGGATAAAACGGGAGCTTACATCGCAAGTGACAGATTAAAGCAAAAGCTGACAAGCATTAACAAAGATCTGATGGAGAAGCGTGGTTTGGGGAGGGGAAATGTAGATTTCAATTTATTGTAAACTGAGGAAGAACTTTTCTTCGGCATCCATCCATTCAAATGCTGTGTTTGGAATTTCCCAAAAACATGGCAGCACATACAGTATTACGGAAGCACTTCCAACAAAGTTACAAATGTTGTTACAATGTTACAAATGGTCTTTTTCTAGTTATTTCGTCATGAACTTTAAAATGTAATGTGCTAACTGAGACCTGTAGAATCTGGGATTAAGCAGTGCCTGGTCCTGGCAGGAGAGGAGTTACTGGGATGTTCACTCCTGGGAAAATCGGAGACTGGTGTGGAGAACTGGTTTCTGAATGTTTTGCACGTGTGAATAATCTGTAGAATATATTAAATTATATGCTCCAAGTTGTTAGTAAATGGCCAGCAATGATGGGCAGCAACAATTGCTTCCCTAAGATAACTGCTGACATCTTTCCTCTTGGCTCACATTTGAATGGTAACATTTTCTGGTAATCAATAAATCAATGGCATTTCAGTAGCAGAAGCTGGATGGTTCTTATCTGCTTACTTCCTATGGAAGCAGTAAGAGTGTATTTACTTTTTCACATGCTGTTTCTGCACTTTACCCTTTTTTTCAATTGTTGGTTTGTTTAATAAAGACTGTGTGAAATATATTGATCAGCTAAAGTTTTGTTTTAAGACCAAACGATAACCCGATGATTATTTTGTGTTGGACCCGGAACTTAAAAAAAAAAAAAAATGCTTCAGTCCCTCATCCACACACAGCAATGTTATTTTATACACCTTAATTAAGTCAGCCTAGAGTGGACTCAGACTAATATACTATCGTCAATCGTCTTCAAGTTTCCAGTTCTGTCTTGTATGACTTCTAAGAGGTGTTGTCGGTGGTCATAGACTACCTCTACTTGCAAGTGAATAAACTTAATGTATCAGAGCAATGACTATATGACAATGTATGTTCGTTTGTTCGTTTTTATTTATTTCGAACATGTATAAAAAAAAACAAGAAAAAAGGATAAGAGAAACAAATACAGGTGGGCATTCCACCACATAAAGAAAAGAAAATAACATCAAAAAACATTTCAGTTACATGTTCGAAAAGGAGTGGGAGGAGGTATAAACTTATTTAATCCCACCCCCTTTCCACAACTAAACATAAATTATATGCCTGTATTCACGTTTTATACTATACACTAATTTGTATAAATAAATATCATTTTTACAAAAATAACCTGTTTAATACCAAATGTAAGCTCTGTCATAAATATAATATACAGTAACTATGATATAAATATATCTATGATATAAATATAATACGTATATCTATACAAACATACAAAGATAACATGACGAAATAGCAAAACACACAACTGCTGATCTTTAAACACAGTCCTCACTTTTATACCTCAAATAAACTATGTCTTTATATTTCTTCTTAAATTGTTTTATGTTCGTAATGTCAGGGTTTGACTCTTCCCCCCCAGTTTGTGAGTTTCAGTTCTGTCCCTCCTGTTTCCCATTTGCCCTGATTGCCTGTGTCTCGTCGTGTCTCGTTATCCCCTGTGTATATCTGGTCTTGTCATCCCCTTCTTCCCTGTCGGTCCGTACTGTTTGTTCCCTCCATGTCTCCTGTGTTTTTTGGATTCCTGTTTTGTTTCAGTTTCTTGATCCTGCCAGCAGCGCTTTTGGTTTTTGTTTGTTTTTGAATAAATCCTGCTTTTTTTGAGAACTCCTGCCTCCGGCCTCCCTCTCTCCTGCGTTTGGGTCCTCAGCAAACCGCACCCTAACAGAACGGACCGACCAGATGGACCCAGCGGGAGAGCGCCTCACGCTGCTGGACTTTTTGGAGAACATGCCCTGGGCCGAGGAGGGGGAGTATGGGGACCCCTTTTTGGGAACACGGCTGGCTCTGGGTGGGCCCAGGAGCCTGCAGGCTCAGGGGAGGCAACGACAACGACGACGGCGCCAGCCCCAGCTTGCTCCAGCTCCAGCTCCTGCTCCCGTTCCTGCTCAGGTGATGGACCCGGGTCGCCCCCCAGCCAGTCCCTGTTCCCGAGGCGGTCCCGCCCGTCTCTGTTCCCGCGGCGGTCCCGAGGATGGCCCCCGGAACTTTGGCCGTGTGTTGGCCTGGGCCCTCCTCCAGGCCCCCTCCACCCGCCCTGGGTGTGGACTTTTGGGACATCTGGGATCTGTCCCTTGAGGGGGGGGTACTGTCAGGGTTTGACACTTCCCCCCCAGTTTGTGAGTTTCAGTTCTGTCCCTCCTGTGTCCCATTGGCCCTGATTGTCTGCACCTGTGTCTCGTTATCCCCTGTGTATATCTGGTCTTGTCATTCCCTTGTT
The DNA here is from genome assembly GCF_033807715.1 of Cololabis saira. NCBI lineage: Eukaryota > Metazoa > Chordata > Actinopteri > Beloniformes > Belonidae > Cololabis > Cololabis saira. The sequence goes on from NC_084601.1 coordinate 35,117,047, forward strand.
CCCTGTCGGTCCGTACTGTTTCCTCCCTCTGTGTTCCTGAGCCCAGTTTTGATCCCTGTGATAGCCTATCTTTAGTTTCTCGATCCTGCCAGCAGCACTTTTTGTTTTGTCTTTATGGAATAAGTCCTGCTTTTTTGCTGCCTCCTGCCTCCTGCCTCCTGCTCTCCTGCTTTTGGGTCCTCAATTAAACGGCATCCTGACATTATTACATAAACAGTGGCAAGGAAAAACTCCCCTTTAGGAGGGAAGAAACCTGGAGCAGGGCCTGAATCATAAGGGGGGGACCTCGTGCTGAAGGCTAGCTGGGCAGAGCAGGAAAAGAGAAAACAGACAGAGAGAATGAAGAACAGAGGAAGAAGAGACACAGACACAATGGCACCTCTCAGTGGATCATGGTGGTGTCTCCCTGCAGCGTAGCTCTATAGCAGCATATCTAGGATAAAAGTAATGTTTAAAACCAGCTGTTCTAGTCTTGTCCTGCAGCTGCAGCTACAACTACTGGCCCTAAACCACTAGAGTTTACACTAACTATACGCTTTACTAAACAGAAACGTTTTAAGTTTGGTTTTAAAGGTGGAGGTGCTGTCAGCCTCCTTAACCCAGACTGGAAGTTGGTTCCATAGTAACGGTGCCTGATAGCAGAAGACCATCCTCCAGATCTACATTTGGATACTCTAGGACAGGGGTTGGCAACCTGCGGCTCTAAAGCCGCATGCGGCTCTTTAGCGCCGCCCTAGTGGCTCCCTGGAGCTTTTTCAAAAATGTTTGACCTTTTTTCTTCTTTTTTTCCTTTTTTTCTCTTCCTTTTTCCTTTTTTTAATCTCAACATTTTGACTTCTTTCTCGACATTTCCACTTTTTTCTCAAAGTTTTGACTTTTTTCCTCAAGATTGTACTTCAACATTAATCTTGACTTTTTGACTTTTTTCTCAAAATTTTGACTTTTTTCTCAACATTTCGACTTTTTTCTCGACATTTTGACTTTTTTCTCCAAGTGCATAATGAAAAAAAAAATCTTCCTCCTCTAAAATATTATTTTTATTTTTCTCCTGCCTGGCCCTGACACTCTTCCATAGATTTGCGTAACAAAAAGAGTCATGTGGAAAGACATTTTCATGTTACATTTGCAGCCGAGGACCCAGTTATAACTAATATAGCTACATGCAGCATGTGTTGCTTTCATTCTAAGGCTTATACAAGACTTTTCATTTTTTGCAGCTCCAGACATATTTGTTTTTTGTGTTTTTGGTCCAATATGGCTCTTTCAACATTTTGGGTTGCCGACCCCTGATCTAGGAACTACGAGTAAACCTGCACTCTGAGAAAAGAGAGCTCTATTAGGAACATGAGGAACTATCAGGTCTTGCAAATATGACGGAGCTAGGCCGTTTTGGGCTTTATACGCAAGTAATACAGTTTTGAAGTTTTACGGGGAGCCAATGGATTGAGGCTAACACTTGACATGGTCTCTCTTGCTGATTCCTGTCAGCACTTTGGATCAGCTGGAAGATATTCAGAGAATTCCTTGGACATCCTGCTATATTACAGTAATCTAGCCTAGAAGAGAAATGTGCTGTTGCCATCTGTCTTTGTTCCTTTCCAGCATCCTTACAAACTTGCATCAACAACAACTTGTTCCCACATAATTTGAAACAACTGGGGTAAAGTGAGTTGTGGAGTTGTCCAACGAGGTACATCTGTGTTTAATGTGTGGTTTAGCTTTCGCTCACTATTGCGCAGCTTCTGTTCACAACTTTGCAAAAAGAGTCAATGAGCTATCACACTGTGTTCCATTTGGTGAAAATTGTTTATGGAGTTGTTAAAAGGGTGGCTTAATTGTGTTCAAGTTACTGAGCAGTTGGTTCAGGCAATGGGGTTTTATTGATTCAGCAATTGATAAAATACAGTAATTAGGATTCCATGACATTTAAGTTTAAGACAGTTGCAGGTTCATGAATTTTCCATTGTATCCGAGTAACTGTTGACATGGATTTCAATGAAAATTTGACTAGACTAGGGTGCCTAATACTTTTGAACAGTAGCCTACTGTATACATGCTGTATACACCTCACTTATATTTGATTGATTCATTAAGACACAGTATATGCAGCATATACACTGTTGATTGTTTTTTTTTTCTCATTTAACATGCTCAGTTAAATGCTTTAATCGTAATTTTTTGTTTTTGATTATCTTCATTTTTGGTTCTGCCTTTTCTTCTGAAACCTAATTTCATTCATGTACTGAACTTGTATTTTCTAAAATATTGTAAATGTCGCCCTCTAGTGACAGTAATACGCTTCATACAAAAAATAATAAATAAATCCCTTTTGCATACACTCACCTGCCACTTTATTAGGTACACCTTGTGTTGGAGCCAAAATACTTTTATTTTATTTATTTAAACACATTACTAAATTAATCTCAAACTGAATATGAATTGCCATTCCCCTTATGGTGACGTCATGTTTAACCTGTCAATCATTCAATCAGTCTTGGTGGGTGGTTGTCATAGAAACCATTATTACCTTCCTGGGTGGTGATTGCACTCAGGTGCGACAGGGGGAAGACAGACAGTTTTTCGACCGTGCAAGACGTGCAAGACAGACAGTGGCGTTCAGTCACGTTATAAGTATAAACAGTGGATTTATGTTCGTTTGGAGTGCTGCTGCGTATCAAATAAATGGATTGGCATATCCTACCTGGATCCTATGTCTGAGCTTTTGAATTTGTTTAAAGCACGCGTACTAACTAAAACCAACCCAGTTGCCCTGCTGACAGCGGCAACGCCCTTCAGCGTGTAGCTTCCACGCACACACCCGCAGCTCTGCAGGGGAGCCACAGTGTGGCTCGCGAGCTGGAACATGGCAGCAGCCAAATTGCTAAGTAAATGTGACATTAACTTTCTGTTTATATGTCTATTTGTGTTGCATCTTACAATGTGCGCGGTCTGCGTCTTGGACAAAGCGAAGCGGATAAATCACGCCGCGTTGTTGTGGATGAACTTCTGGGGAAAAGTGACATTTTGTGTTTGCAAGAAACATTTCTGGCAAAACAACATCTGGAAGGTTTGAACACGTTGAGTAAAGATTTTAGTGGGGCCGGTGAATCCACCACTGATTTTAGCTCCAGAATAGTCCGGGGGAGGATTCCAGGGGGAGTGGCTATTCTGTGGAGAAAGAAATCAGCTGGCCAATGTTGTTAGATTAGATGTTGATTGGGCTATTGGTCTTGAGCTTAATCTTAATGGCAGGAGGTTTTTAATTTTGAATGTTTATACACCTTACGAGTGTTATGAAAATGAAGATGATTATCTCAACAGGCTGGCAAGTATTATGTCTATTATCCAAGATAGCCCATATACCTGTGTATATATGTGGTTGGAGATATGAATGCTGATGTCTCGGATACCAGTTCATTATTTGCTAAGCATCTACTGCAGTACTGTTCAGATAATGGTGTGATCCTCTCAGCAAGGTACTTATGCCAGATGACAGCTTCACCTATATAAGTGACGCTTGGCACACTACTTCCTGGTTGGATCACTGTTTGTGCACAGCTGATGCACATGACTCGATCGATGCCATGAAAATTAACTATGATCTGGCTACTACTGATCATATTCCATTCACAATGTGGTTAAATGTGGGCCATCTACCACTACTGCTGTCAGAGGTCAACAACATTGATGTTGGGAAAGTAGACTGGTCCTACTTGACGAAGGCTGAACTTGATAATTATTGTGGCAGGTCTCATACCTTGCTGGGAAATGTAGTACTGCCAAAACATGCTGTCATGTGTAATGATGTTAATTGCAATAATCAGCAACACTGTGATGAGCTGTCTTCTTTTTATAATGCTATTGTGGACTCTCTCAAAGGGGCCAGTAAGCCCTTTTGTAGGTCTAAATTTAAATCCAAATTGGTGTCCAGTTGTAAGCCAGGGTGGAACGATTATGTTAAGGAGCTGCATGCTGAGGCTCGTAGGGCTTTTAAATCATGGATTGTTTCAGGTAGACCAAAGCATGGAGAAATATTTGAATACAAGAAATTTACTAATGCTAATTTTAAATATGCTCTTCGGTACATTAAAAAGCATGAGAATATGTTGAGGTCTGACTCATTGGCTCAAAAAATGAAAAGCAAGAATGTGTATGATTTCTGGAAAGAAATCAGGACCATGAATAATTGTAAACTGCCTCTCCCATCTGATATTGATGGTGTGAGTGGCTCTGATAATATATGTGAGCTATGGCAGAAGCAATACCATGAGTTGTTTAACTGCCTGAAAGGTAATGTGTTTCAATTGGGCAAAATAGAAGATAATGCTAATGTGACCGTTACCCCTCAAGAAGTAGAGGAAGCAGCTATGGGGTTAAGTTGTAATAAGGCATGTGGCTTAGACAAAATCAGTGCCGAGCATCTCAAATTTGCTGATAAAAAACTTTATGTCCTGCTTGCTATATGTTTTACTGGATTCCTAGTACACGGCGTTTTACCTGATTCTATTTTATCTGTTTTATTAGTGCCTGTCATCAAGGATAAAGTGGGTAAACTTAATAGCTCAGAAAACTATAGGCCTATTGCCTTGGCTAGTATTTTATCAAAAATTTTGGAGAAAATTTTATTGAATAGATTGGAACTCTATATTTTATCATCTGATAACCAATTTGGTTTTAAACGAGATCATGGCACTGATTTGTGCATATTTGCCTTAAAGGAAATAGTGGATAAATATAGGAAACTAAACTAAAAACTAAACTAAACTAAAGTTTTATTGACGCCTCAAAAGCGTTTGACCGTGTTAACCATGAAAAGCTATTCAGAAAATTGAGTGTGAGTGGTGTTCCTGGTTACCTGGTCAGAATTCTGGTGTACTGGTATGCACAGCAGACTATGAGAGTTCAGTGGGGAAGCTCTGTATCTGCTCCATTCCATGTTACCAATGGAGTTCGGCAGGGAGGGATTTTGTCACCGGTCCTGTTTAATTTTTATATGGAGGACCTTTCTCTGCAGCTGAATAAGTGTGGAACAGGCTGTATGATAGGTGATGTACTTGTCAACCACCTAATGTATGCGGATGATCTTGTTATTTTCAGTCCATATAGTGCTGGCCTCCAGCAGCTGCTGAGGACATGTTCTCAGTACGGGTCTGAATACAACATTAAATACAACACAAAGAAGACTAATGTGATGATTGTCCGTAGCCGGGGAGATAGAAAGTTAGCATTTCCTGACTTCTTTCTGGCAGACTCTGTTCTCACCGAGTGTGACGAGGTGAAATACCTCGGTCATTTTATGACTAAGGATCTCTCTGATGACAGAGACATTTATAGACAGTGTAGAAGGATGTATGCCCAAGCGAATATGCTACTGCGCAAATTCAGCATGTGCTCAGAGGATGTTAAGATTTTTTTGTTTAAAACATATTGTACATCCCTTTACACTGGCCACTTGTGGTGTCAGTACAAGAAAAGCAGCATGCGGAGGCTCACTGTGGCTTATAATGACTGTATGAGGCTTCTTCTTAGAGTCCCAAGGAGCTGTAGTGCCAGTCATTTGTTTGCTAGTGTTGGAGTTCCAACCTGTGCTGCTGTGCTACGGAAGGTGATGTACAAATGTATATGTAGAGTATCTAACTCTATAAACAGCATCATCACCTGCTTAACGAATCCTGCACTCAGCTCAGTCAGGTTCACATCCACGTTGTGGAACCACTGGCGGTCATGTCTATACACTTGTGCCTGACACTGTCGTCTTATTGTGTCACTGTTGTTTTTTTAGTCTTTTGTTGTTGTCTTTTATATTATAGGTTGTTGTCTTTTATATTGTGTATTTTATATGTATAATGTTTTTTAATGGTACTATGGACCTCTTCTTAAGATGTGTCTTTAATAAAGTATGAATTGAATTGAATTGTATAGCCTATAGGTACAGGCTTTACACCTTGCCTTAATACTTTGTGGCGTAGATTCAACAAGGTCCTGGAAACATTCCTCAGAGAGTCTGATCCATATTGACATGACAGCATCACGCAGTTGCTGCAGATTTGTCGGCTGCACATCCATGATGAGAATCTCCCGTTCCACCACATTCCAAAGCTGCTTTATTGGACTGAGATGTGGTGACTGTGGAGGCCGTTTGAGTAGTGAACTCATCGTCATGTTCAAGAAACCACATTACTTCTAGACTAGATTACTGTAATGTGTTATTAGCAGGATGTCCCAGTCATTTGCTGAATGTGAAACTCCTTGTGACTTAGACCTAAAATATTTTCACTTTCCATTACCCCAAACCTTGATTAAGGACCACATTTTCTGGAATAAAACCATGGTGGATATTTATTTTTTTGTGCATGATGTGTGCAAACTGTGGTGAGGGTTAGAGCAAAGATAAGTCATCTGCCTTGTTGTTTTTTCAAGCAAAGGAACATTAAAAAGATGTAAAAATTGAACATATCCGGATGCAGGAAGTGCTGATGTGTAGAACAACAGAGTATATAATTACATACTTATGACTTACCTTATGACCAAAGTAGTTTCCCTGTGATTTCAAGAGATTCAAGAGAGATTTCAAGAGAAGTTTTGTTTTCACTCTGTGTTTCCCCAAGGATTTCTCACTCGGTTTAAAAGAAAAGTTAAGATTACCTTTCACTCTGTGTGAGTCGGGTATTTAAATAAATTCCCTTCTCTTCATTTCCTTCGGAAATCACCCATGAGCTTGTTTAAGAATTAGTTCAGTTGAACTCTGGACATAATATTTTCAGTTTCAACTGTTGGGAAATCCATAGTCCCTTAATAATTTCAAACTTTCCTGATTGTTAAACAGAGAAGCAGTATAGGAAAAAAATGAAAGCAGGCAGGACTTTAAAAACAATGTACAGAACTCTAAGTCTGTGTGGGTTTCTCTCAACTTTTATTTTATCATTGTCTGTGTGCTGTATGTTCAGGTCCAGAAAGGCTACAGATGTGTCTGTGTGAGTTGTGGCTTGCAGTTTTTCTTGAACATCAGCTGACAAAGAAGAGTCACACACCATCACCCTTAAAGTGTCAGTTAAATAACAACTTAAAATCCTTGTTTAATTGTACTTTAATTGTAAGCCAAGGCAAAATGAACTAATGCCTGATTTATAAATGAATAAATCCATTGCATCACATGAGCAACACCTCGCTGCGTCTTACCTTTGTCCTTCCTTTGGAAGCAGTTAGACTTTATGTACATTTCCATACATTGCTTCTGCATTTTACCCTGTTTTTTAGTTGTTTGTTGAATTTTTATTTATTTATTTCCACAGTGATAACACAATAATTATTTTTTTTTTTTTTAACACACAAGGACAAATAATTTGTGCAGGAGAGGAAAAGAAGCCCGAACGGCTTATAAAAAATCCTCCCCTCAATACAAAATCACCAAAATAAATCAGTCAATATAATAAAGAATAAATAATAAATAATAATAATAATAATAATATAATAAAGAAAGAATAAAGACAGTGTGAAATGCGTTGTTCATCTAACATTTTATTTTAAGACGAAATAATAACAAGAGAATTATTGCATGCCCACCTAGATCTTCTGTATTAATAAATGTTTTATTTTAAAGTAATATGTCCTGTAAGTCAATGGGGATGTTCTTTCATCCAACTGTATGTCTTGTATGACTTCCTTTTTTTTTCTTGTCTGCACACATATTAATGATTAATACCATGCTGGTAAGAACTTAAGGCATATATGTGCATTTAATATATACATATATATGTATATATATATATATATATATATATATATTTTTTTTTTTTTTTTTTTTTTTTTTTTCCTTACATCTTTATATTTATATTTTTACCTATCTTACTCTGCACTTTAAGGACCAGCATCTGCAATGAAGCACCTTTAATTTCGTTGTATATGAGCAATGACTATGTTATTTGACTATACTATTTGTCTATTTTAATGTCTATTTCTGGCCACGAGGTGTCATCACACGGACACCGTCATCATGATGAGAGTCGGAGTAAAAGTGATACTGAGGAGGAGCCGTGACTGCTGCGTTCTGTTTCGGTCCAGTTGGACCCCTTTTTCTCATTCTTTTTCTCTTTTAAATGCAAAAACAGGGCATTGATTGGGACAGTCAAAAACTGTTAAAGTTACTTGGACTCTTTGTGTGACTAATTTGCCGACGGACTCACTAACCGGAGCAGTGACGGGAGTCATGGGAGTGGTGCTGCCCTCTTCCCGTTACCTTTAAAACTAATGATTTCAAATGAACAAATAACTCAGACATTATTGCATTTTAACTCCAGACAGCGTCAGGATTCAAATGAATCAACGTCTTTATTTTCAGCACTTCACTTATTTCTTGATAAAACTTGAAACGTTCTACTAATAAATAAATAACGGTTTAAAGGAAGCTGCTTAAGTCATAATGCACAATGGCATAGTGAATTGCAAGTGGATAATTCACTAGTTAGTTCAAAATCAAATGAAAGGCAGGATTTCAGAAGCCACTCCATCGCTGCGAGCAGGGCTCATTTTTTCTTGTTCAAAAAAGAGCATCATTTCCGATATTTACAATAACATTCTTCTTATCCAGAAATGTCATTTTAGATATCCACAATATCATTATGCCAAGGACAAATGACGTCACGTTTGCCATTCATGTGTATGGGGTTTCTACAATTCTGTTGCAGATATCATATCCGCAATGTGAATTACAGATATCTCTAATTGTGATTTTGACTAGTCAAAATGACGTTATAGATATCTGCCATGTCAATTCCCGATAGCGGACAAATAAAAACAAATAGATAGGCTACAAATGTTCCTTTGTGCCTCTCTTTAAGGCTTTGGACACTGCAGAGAAGAGGAGGTAATTGTGTCTCTGTGGTTTAGAACCTGGTCCATGCTGCCACCTGTGCTGTTGAAATGTATTTAAAACTATTTATGCTGATCGGCTGCCCCCCTTTTTATGAACGGAGCTGTATGGCAAGGCAAGGCAAGTTTATTTATATAGCACAATTCAACACAAGGTAATATAAAGTGCTTTCCATCGAATTTAAAAGCGGCAAGACATAATTAAACAGTAAATAACAAATACAATGAAATAAAATTATGAGAAAAGAAGGTAAAATAATAAAAAGCACAAGTTGCTGATTTAAGAGTACGCTTAAATAACAAATACATGAAATGAAATGATAAGAAAAGAGGTAAAATAATAAAAAGCACAAGTTGTTAAAGGGCAGTAGAGTAGGGTACAGCAGGTAAGTATTTAATTTAGGAGTACGCTTGAGTAAACAGTAATGTTTTTAGGCCTGATTTAAAGGAGCTGACCGTTGGAAAAGATGAGTATGATGAATGTGTGCCGAATGATTATATCTTATGGTGAGATGCAAATGAGCAATGAACAGATCCGTGGGCGACATAAAAGCCGCGGACGCGCGTCCTCCTTCCCCGTGATTGATCACCAAGTCCTCCATCATCTCAGAATGGTAGGTGGAGACACACACACTGCGAACAAACTTGAAGAGAACATCTGAAAAAAGCCTTTTTATTTCATCTCCAGTAGGTTCATCTGCCCCAGGTTGATGGTTTTGCCTGTGTTTTTTTTTCCTCTCTCCTGCAGCTTTGTCTCCTGGCCCTGCTGTCCCTGCGCGCCGCCCCGGCGGGAGGCGCCGCGCCGCTCAGCTACGAGACCCAGGACCCGGGGACGGGCGAGCCGCTGCTCTGCGCCGGGTGTCCGCCCGGGACCTTCCTCCGCGCCCCCTGCACCGCCCGGACGCCCAGCGAGTGCGCGCCGTGTCCCGCGGGCTCCTTCACGGAGCTGTGGAACTACATGGGCCGGTGTCTGCGCTGCGGGGTCTGCGGACACCAGCAGGTGCTGAAGAAGGCGTGCACGGCGGACAGCGACTGCCAGTGCGAGTGCCGGCAGGGCTTCTACTATCACCCGCAGCACGACATGTGCGTGACGCACAGCGAGTGTCCCACCGGGCAAGGGGTGCTCAGAAAAGGTAAGTTGTTCTATTTTGGTGACTTTCTGTCAAAATCAACACGTTTTTCTTGTTTATTCTATTGTTTTGGTGATGACTTTTTACTGTGAAGCATTTATAGGCACTTATATGCAGAGGTGGACAGAGTAGGCTACTCGACCCCAGTACTTGAGTAAGAGTACAAATACTACTGGTCAAAATTTACTCCGTTACAAGTAAAAGTAGCTCAGTCAAAATATTACTCGAGTAAGAGTAGAAAAGTACTTGCTTTTAAAGGTACTTAAGTATCCAAAAGTAAATGCTTTTAAATTTACTTTAAGTAAAAGTAAGAGTAAGAGTAAGAGTAAATTTCTTAATTTAAGGATCTTTTAACTCTTGTTTCTGAGAATTAACTCTTTGAAACCAGCTGCACTGATGTGCTGCTTTTAGAACCACAATGTTATATAAAACCTGCAGAAACACCAAAAACAAATCAAATGAATGGGATCATAAGAGGACAGCAGATGATGCAGAGTTTATTAACAATCATGAACTGAAACCAAATGAACCTGCATTATCCAACTAAGTCTGGATCCCCCTCAAAGACCACTGCTTTACAAAAAACTACATCTCTGCTTTCAATAACTCAATGTTGAAGTCACTTAAGTTTACAGGAAGGACATGTACCAGTACAATATAGCAATATAGAGCATAACAAACTGTCTCCCAATGTCTGTCTTGTCTCCTCCTTTGACAAAAACAGCTTGTGTCCAATTGGATTTTAGGGAAGAAGAAAAAAGAGCAGACCTGAAAGTAACGAGTACTTTTCAGCCTTCCTAGAAATTTACTCGAGTAAAAGTAAAAATATTTGTCTTGGAAATGTATTCAAGTAAGAGTAATAAGTACCAAAGAAATCTAATACTCAAGTAAAGTACAAATCCTCTGGATATGTACTTAAGTACAGTACTCAAGTAAATTTACTCCGTTACTGTCCACCACTGCTTATATGTGCTCTATAAATAAAGTCTGACTGAGACCATCAACTTGACTTTGACCAACAAAACTATAAGAGCTTAAAAATATCATGAGACAACCACTAATTGTACGAAAGAGTATTAGGGCCAGGCAGGAAAAAAATAAAAATAATATTTTAGAGGAGGAAGATTTTTTTTTTCATTATGCACTTCGAAAAAAAAGTCGAAATGTTGAGAAAAAAGTTGAAATTTCGAGAAAAAAGTCGAAATGTCGAGAATAATGTTGAAGCACAATTTCGAGAAAAAAGTCGAAATTTCGACTTTATTCTTGAAATTGTATTTCAACTTTATTCTCGACATTTCGACTTTTTTCTCAAAGTGCACAAAAAATCTTCCCCTCAAATATTTTTCTCCTGCATGGCCCTAATACTCTTCTGTACTTTTTTTTTTACTGTGAAGCACCGGGCAAGGGGTGCTCAGTAAAGGTAGGTTGTTCTATTTTGGTCTCTTTCTGTCAAAATCAACACGTTTTTCCCGTTTATTATTTATTATTGGTGATGACTTTTTACCGGGAAGCACTTATAGGCTTTTATATGTGCTCTATAAATAAAGCTGACTCTGACTGAGACAGTCGGTGCGTCCGAAATGCCATACTAAACAGTAGGGAGACCGGGGCTTGTTGTCACACTTTTTACTCTTATATTTTTCTTGTAATCAATACATCATATATAAAGTTTAGTTTAGTTTAGAGTTTATTTACAAATTATGGAAAAAAAAACACAAATACAGATAATAATCAATCAATTGAGGTTTGTACTGATAGGCTACTCCCCAGAAGCTACTGTAGCTTATTAATAGGGCCCCAGTCACACAGCAAAACAACTATAAATTACACATATAATACATATACATATAATAACATTATCACCTAAATAAGAAAAAACACACAATAAACCCCTGAGACCTCCTCAGATTTCCTTGATACAAATATATTCTTATAGAAACAATACATCAGGTATTGGTACATAAAACATTTAATAAGAGACATAATTTAATAACAATTTTTGTTTTAGTCTCTTTTTAAAAATTGAGCTAGATCCAGACTCTTTTATAGCAACTATCAATCTCATTCCAAATGTTTGGACCTTGGCAGGTTACACTGAAACCTGTACATTTCAGTTTCCTTTTCTTTCCCTTTAAAAGTTGTTTTCCCCTTGTGGTGTGTTCATGAGTGGGAGCATAAATGGGGATGAGATGACAGAGTCTACCATTGAGTCTAAACACTAAATTGTACATTACACAGGCATTGTGGAAAATGTTACACTCAGTAAGTTTCAGAAGCTTATATCCATAAAAAAGAGGATCAGAGGGAGCATTAAATTTGCTCCATGATATAAATAAATCAAATGATAAAACAAATGTGTACCGGATGAAAGACAAAAGTCTCAGGTATATATTTTGTATTCATATCATGTTCATATCTTGTGTCAGTGCAGAGTTATTACCAATCAAATAGTGATTGTGAACATGTCTCAAGTTGATAAGTTAATAATCGATTAATCTGTCGATTATTTTTTCGATTAATCGATGAATCGGATAAAAAAAACAAAAAACAAAAAAGCATTAAATTCCAACCATTTATTCGAAAACAGAACTGACAGTGCAAATTCACAGTGCAGATACTCTTCAGAAAGTTCACAAACAGGTTGCTCCTTGAACATCCCTGAGCTTTTAAAGTATTGATTAAAAAAAAAACACAGAATACATACACATGTATGCTTTACATCTGCCAAATATATAAAAATAAAGTGCACACAAGAGGTATACTTTGTTTAAAAGGGACCTGAGCTGTCAGAACAATAAATCAATTATAAAAAATAAAGAAAAATACAAATCAGAAACAGCATTTGTTTGCACATTACAATTTGTTCTCTCACTGCCTTCACTCAAAAAACTAAGGATCTTACCAAGAAGTTTTCTTATTTCTAACCTAAAAATGTCATTACACCTGATAACACACATACGTTAAAAGGTTAGGTGTTGTTCCCACGTGTTTCAATTGAACTTTCATTTGTGTCAAGCAAATTTTAAGTTCTAGTTAAGTTTTAAGTTCAAGTCTTTATAAAATTTTGAGTTCAAAATAAAATTATGAGACCTGCTGTATTGGGGCACATTTTCCTTTAGTTAAAATTGTAGCGGGAACAGATGTTTAGAGGAACCTATGTATGTACCGGGTTAGAAGGGGAACATATAGGAGAACGGACCAGAAGAATATAGCGTGGATTAAAAATAAAAGTTAAGCACTGAGCTACATGTGTCTCCCATCTGGGCCACTGCAGACTGCCTGAGCATGGCATGTTACTAAAACCAAACAAATCCGCGCCCTCTTTCTTGTCCCTTTAACGTGCGTCGCGTCAGTGCGCTGTGCCGCATTAAAAGTAGTCCGGGCAAAATACCTGCTTTGAGCTGGCTAAGAAGCTGAACGGCTCCTCTACTTCAGCTCCGATTTATGGTTCCGCGTCACACCAACGCAGAGCCTACGGCGTAGGGCACGCGGCGGTGCCCTACGCCGTCGATTTAACGCGGAACCATAAATCAGGCTTCAGTGAGTGACGTAATAATCGCGCGACACAACGAATCGATAATGGAATTCATTGCCAACGCTTTTAATAATCAATTTTTATCGATTTTATCGATTCGTTGTTGCAGCCCTAATTCTTATTGATATTTTTTTACTTGAATGTGAATAAACCCTGACATAAAACATTATGCAACATTAAACTAGTCCCAAACTAATCCTGGAAGGTCTATTCAACAACCTCAAACAAACCTGACCTCAGTCAGTCCTGGAACATCTAGTCATAAAGTTTCAAACAAAACCTGACGTCAATAGTCAGACTCCTCATCTGAGTCGCAGTTCTGACATAGGCTACTCTACATACACTGATTTGCCAGGGGTGCACTTTTCATGGGCCCATCCTTTGCATATGCACTGCACCCAGGTTTGTTCTGGGTGGCTGTTTGGACAGCCCATCAATGGAGAGGTGTGAGGAGTGGTTGTCAAGGAGGAGCAAGCAAGGCTTCTCCTTTGAACACTTGGCATGCTCCACAAAATGATGGAGGAAATCCACAAAGCTCTTTCATCCATCCTGTCTTATTTGCTCCACCTTTGTTGCCAGGTGGCCCATTGTCGATGGAGTGATCACCAAAGTGCACAAAGGAAATATAAAGTAGGGGGGGATACTGTTCCCTGTGGCTGAGACTGCACAGGCAAGAGTCACCAGGGTACTCCTTTCCCCCAGATGTTTGCATCACGTTAATATTTTTTACTTCGGGGGGTGGAAAATGGTTAATTGGTGCTTATCTCAACTTACAACGTGTTGGTGTCTTCTCACACTGGACATGAGACCTGACTATGTAGAGGAAGAAAACTAGTATTCCATTTTTTAGCTTCCCCCTTTGGTGAAGAAGATAATTGCAATGTGACAAGTTACCCATGTGACAACAAGCCCCGGCCTCCCTATATGCTCAAAAAGTATACTTAAGTCCGGCACACTTTTAAGTAAATATCAGTAGTATGCATTAATTTGGACGTACTACTCAGAGTGCACACGGCACTTCCTGCCGTTGGGAGGGGGAGTTGTTACCATGGTAACAACTCCTGTCACAGCAGCAGTAGCAGCTCCGCTCCGCTCTTTCCCGTTTATCCTGGCCCAAACAAGATGACATTATATAATATTATTATATGCAAATATTATAATATTGTTATATAATAATATGATTATACTTAATATTATACTTATGACATATATGTATCTGCGCAGCACTTAGCAACCAAACACTTGCATTGTGGGAGGTTTCTGCTTAGCTAGTACATACTAATACATTTCTCGGGAATGAGTATGGATAGTACATACTATTGTGTACGTACTAATGTTTCGGACGCACTAAAAAATCTCACATACTGTTTTTGCTACTCATTAGGGTGGAAGTATGGAATTTTGGACGCAGCTCATCAACTTGATAAACTGGACAGTTTTGATCAACAAAACTAGTGAAGAGCTTAAACATTTCATGAGAGAACAACTAATTGTCTTAAAACATGCAGGTGTTCACTTTACTCTTCCTCTACCAAGAACCAATGTACTAAGAGGGCTACAATGTAGAGAGCAGTAACATATTGGAATAAGCTCCAACCACATTTAACCATGATAAACAATAAAGCTAGATTCAAAAATAAATTAAGAAGAGCAGTACTTAGCAAGGAAGTCAGTTTTAGTTAGTTGGTTTATTCAGAAAGTTTATATGTGCTCTATAAATAAAGCTGACACTGACTGAGACCATCAACTTGATAAACTGGATAATTTTGACCAACAAAACTAGTGAAGTGTTGGGAAATGGTTGAAGAAGACCCAGATGCAGGGAGAGCAGGAGGCAGGAGTTCCAAAAACGGGTGATTTATTAGTCGAAACAAAACCAAAGCGCTGCCGAGCAGGATACAAAAACCAGAACATGAACGTGACTACAAAAAACCTAACATGGAAACCACGGAGGGAGGAACCAATACGGACCAGCAGGGAGAAGGGGAAAGACGAGACCAGATATGCAGAAGGATTAACGAGACACAGGTGCAGACGATCAGACACAGGCTTCAAAATAAAACAGGAACTATCAAAACCATAACATGTCATGAAGAGCTTAAACATATCGTGAGATAACCACTAATTGTCTTAAAACATGCAGTAACTGACATCAAGGAGTTCCCTTGATGCCCAAACAGCAGTGATGGTTCACTGTTTTCTGACTTGTTCAGCGTTGGATATGTTGCCTTACAAATGGAAATTGATCAGTCATCAATCATTGGATTTGCTGAGTAGACTGAAATACAAACGGTTTTCATCAAAACAATGTCTGTTGTTAATCCGACATTTTGGGTTCTCCTCCAGGTACAGCTGAGAAAGACACCGAGTGTCATATTTGCTCTGACGGCACCTACTCCAACATTTCCTCTGCCCAGCACGGCTGTGCCGAACATAAAAGTTGCAGCAATGCGGGGCTGCAGACGGTGTTGAGGGGATCCAGTTGGCACGACAGCGTGTGCGCGAACTGTGGAGAGCTCAAAGGTAAGATTTCTGCTCTTCGAGAAAGTTTTTCAAGTAAAAAAACCTATCCAAAGTTGGTCAAAATTGTGTGATAATATGTGATAATAGTTATAGAACAAATAAATACTCGATGACATAGATGTGAGTCAAAATATGTTACTTTTGATTGCTAGGAGATGTGAAGTATTAGCCTTTAGTGCATGGGTCGGCATGCGGCTCTTTAGCGCTGCCCTAGTGGCTCCTGGAGCTTTTTCAAAAATGTTTGACCTTTTTTTTCCTTTTTTTTCTTCTTTTTTTTCCTTTTTTTCTTTTTTCTCTTTTTTACTCTTTTTTTGTTCTTTTTTCTTTTTTTTTGTTCTTTTTTTCTTTTTTTTTCTTTTTCCTTTTTTCTTCTTCTTTTCCTTTTTTCTCTTTTTTTCTTCCTTTTTCCTTTCCTTTTTAATCTTGACATTACCAATTTTTTCTCGAAATTTTGACTTTTTTCTCGACATTTCGACTTTTTTCTCAAGATTGTTCTTCAACATTAATCTCCACATTTCGACTTTTTTCTCAACATCTCGACTTTTTTCACAAAATTTTGACTATTTCCTCAACATTTCCACTTTTTTCTCAACATTTCCACTTTTTTCTCAACATTTCAACTTTTTTCTCAAAATTGTACTTCAACATTAATCTTGACATTAAGACTTTTTTCTCAAAATTTCAACTTTTTTCTCGACATTTCAACTTTTTTCTCGACATTTCAACTTTCTTCTCGAGAATTTCTAAATTTTTCTCGACATTTTGACTTTTTTCTCAACATTTTGACTTCTTTCTCGAAGTGCATAATGAAAAAATAATAATCTTCCCCCAGTTATAACTAATATAAATAGATGCAGCAGGTGTTGTCTTCATTCTAAGGCTTATACAAGACTTTTCATTTCTTGCGGCTCCAGAAATATTTGTTTTTTTGTGTTTTTGGTCCAATATGGCTCTTTCAACATTTTGGGTTGCCGACCCCTGCTTTAGTGGTACCGTCCAACAGCCACGTGGAACTGTTTTTAACTCAGACATCAGAAATAGTTTAACTCCTGACTCAACTGTAAATTATGTGTATGGCAGTAATACCATAACATTAAAGCCTGTCTTTCTGTTTGTGTTAAAGGAAATGCTTGGTTTTGACTAAATAACACCCTCTGGAAGACATTTTTTGTGTTGCTATATCCTTATGCTTATCTTATCTTATCAATATGTTGCAGATGGTGCCGACTACCTCAAAGAGATCATCCCGGCTTTTTTTGTCCGCTATAAAATCAGTCGCAAAAGGCTGCGGCGAATGGTGCACAGGCTCCTAACTGAGGGTGGCAAACAGACCGGTGGAAGGTCACAGCTCGCCTCGTCAGCCTGGGTTTCTTCTGCCACAGCGACGCAGATTCGTCAGCTTCCAGCCATCCTGGCTAGAAGACGAGGCAAAGCTGGAAAGATATTACAAAAAATGCTGAGCAGCATCGAAGAAGCTCTGACACAGATGTGTAGTTTAAGGAGTTAATGATAGTAATTTCAGATTTGGTTTTTGCTTCCTTCCATCCATTTTGGAATTGATGGCTAGAACATTGTCCCCAACTTCCTCTGTTAACACTCAAAAAAATGTCTACCGTTGTTTGTTCTTCTCATTGTCTACATTTTTCATACCTTTTACTTTTGTGCTATAGTGTAAATTTGAATGTAGAACTTAATTTATTTACATATTTGTAGGAACAAAGTGAGTTGTAATGTAAGCAAACCATGACGCAGAGCTGTCTTGGTTCTGTGCATCCCATTCTTGACTTGGCTGCTTTGAATAATGCTCAAATAAAAACGTACTTTGAGTAGTAAGCAGTTGTATTTTATGGACTATTTAATAATACATACGTACGTACGTACGTACGTACGTACGTACGTACGTACGTACGTACATACATACATACATACATACATACATACCGTATTTTCCGCACTATAAGGCGCACCTAAAAGCCTTTAATTTTGTCAAAAACCGGCAGTGCGCCTTATAATGCTGTAGTCAGGGGGATTGTGCGTAATGTAGTTGGTGTCGCCGAAGTAATGGCGCTAAAAACGTCAGAAATCGTCACAGACGTTCAAGACAACAGCAGCAACGCTGAGTCGCATAATGGCGATTTTGACGAGACGGAGCAAAGCTGGTTTTTATTTTGTTAATAAAGTTTGACATACGGTACTTTTCTTCTTGTTTTTTTTTTTTTTGCATTTGCTGTAGCATTTTGTAGCATTTCCTGTAGCGCAGCTCCATCAGGTAGATATTTAACTCAACCCCAGCCACTATAGTACGGTATTTTATCATATATTTAGTGTGCCTTATAATGCGGTGCGTCTTATATATGGAAAAAAAGTTTAAAAATATGTAATTCATTGAAGGTGCGCCTTATAATGCGGTGCACCTTATAGTGCGGAAAATATGGTACATACAAACATACACTGATGGATGAGAGTTTCACACAAGCCTGAAATGATCTGATTGTACTGGTTTCACTATTAGGCAGATACAGGTTTTTGTGCATTTGCCTCTACAGAGCTCCCTTAAAAGCCTTTCACGCAGCAAATGCTTGCAGATGCTGGGCGGCACAATAACATACCAGGGAACTGAGAGCAGCATAATTATGCTTTTGCATTTCACTGCTCTAAAGTTAAAGAAGGTCCCTGTGCCGAAGTTAAAACGTGTTCAATGACGGCACCTTAAAAAGTCCAAACAAACCTGACGGATCACAAAGACAATGACGGAGATGCGTTTTAGCAAAATCCAACGTTTTCTAATACGACTTTAAAGACACACTGTATGACAAAGATGAACACTTTTGTGCAGAAATAAATCTGGAAAGAATGGTAGAAAAGTTATATAATTTTATTCTTTAGAAACGTGATTTTATTTCTCTTAGTTTTTAACAGTAGAGTTTGTTGATTTGGTGTGATCCGCTGCCCCTACAGCAGATTTTTCCACATTATCCCCGTTATTGTGAGCCTGCTTCTCTCAACATTAGGCTGTCAATCTGCCCCTGGTTCCACATGAAGAACTCCTGAAAACAGACAGCTGCAGCTTGGTATTACCAAATGGTGCTGTGCATAAAAGCCAAGCAACTCTATGGTGGTCTCATTTGTCTGTATGGTTGACATGGTTCCAGAAGTCTTTGCGTTTGTTCAGCTTTGTGAACCTCAGTTGTCTTTAGATGATAGAAGTTTTCTCTTGACGACCCTTTTTCTAACAAGCAATTCTTCATCAGTCTTTTTTGCAATTGTGCTGATGGTGTTAAAACCCTAATAACATGAGCTATTTATCAATTATATTTACATAAGACTTAAATTCACACCCTTGACTTGTATCAGCTAATCAGTAATTGTGCACACATGGCTTAGTTTTATTTATTTCCCTCTATTTTTTCATTCAGTTGTGGTCAATAGCAGAAAGGAGTGTTTACACGGAGTAAACATTTTGGTGGTCGAGGATTTGTCAGATTTTGGCTTGATACATCAAATTTACCAGTTTGTTGGTGTTTTCATTTCTCCTAACACTATTGCATCACCAATTTGAAGATGACGCCTGGATTTACCTTGATTGACCAAATCTAAATCAATGCAGGTTTAAATTGTGTTGACAAGGAAATGTTGGCAATAAAAGATGGTCAAAGCTTTGCTGTCCCAAGATTAAATCTTTTTGAAATTGTATCCTTTATTTGGCTTTTCAGGCATGCAATCAATCAATTATGGGTTGCATGCGATGCATTGCCTCCGCCCCCGTTGTGGGTATCTATGGGGAACATCTATGAAATTTTAGTGCCATGATAGCATCAGCCAGAAATGTCAGACAACGCCCTATGGTATTTGTTGTCGCAACGCTGCTATATGAAGTCCAGTGACTGGGTGAGAATTTCAGTTATGTAAGAAGGTCTTGGAGGAGATATGCTGCATCCAGAGGAACCAGCTGAGGTGGTTTGAACATCAAGGTTTTCTTGTTTGTTTTATTACCAAATGAGAGACATGGAAAAAAAATGCTATTAGTCATCTCTTTCAAATCCAAAAGGCATAAATGAGGAAAAAAAAAAAAAAAAAAGTTTACTCCACCTACATAATGGGAAAGTGCAAAATAAAAGTCAAACGGTGAGTCCGAAATGCACTACTAAACAGTATACTTAAGTTCAGCACATTTTTGAGTAAATATCAGTAGTGTGCATTAATTCGGACGTACTATTCAGAGAGCACACGTCACTTCTGCCGTTGTCTGTCAAGGTTGGTGTTTGTTGAGGACCCAAACGCAGGAGAGCAGTAGCCGGCAAAAAAGGAGGATTTATTGAACAAAACAAAACCAAAAAACAGGAATCCAAAAAACTAGAGGAGAACAAGGAGGGAGCAAACAGTACGGACCGACTGGGAGCAGGGGAAAGACAAGACTAGATAGACACAGGGGATAACGAGACACAGGTGCAGACAATCAGGTCGGCCTCGGGGCATAGCAGACAGGATGCGAGGAGCCGGCTCAGGAGCAGACAGGATGCAAGGAGCTGGTTTCGGGGGACAAAGGATCCTCGGAGCTGGCTGCGGGGGGTCCGGGACCATCACCGGAGCCGGAACAGGGGCTGATGCATCTGGGACCACCGATGACACAGGACCAAGCTGGGGCTGGGGCTGGGGCTAGGGCTGGCGCCGACCTCGTCGTCTCCCCTGAGCCTGAAGGCTCCTGGGCCCACCCAGAGCCAGGCGTGTTCCCCGGAAGGGGGGCTCCTCCTCCTTGACCCAGCGCATGTTCTTCGCCGACTCCCGGCAGAAGAACTCAAGCAGCGTGATGAGCTCTCCCGCTTGGTCCATCTGGTTGGTCCGTTCTGTCACGGAGTGGTTTGTTGAGGACCCAAATGCAGGAGAGCAGGAGGCAGGAGTTGGCAAAAAAGCAGGATTTATTGAACAAAACAAAACCAAAAACGCTGCAGAGCAGGATCACCAAGGCAGAACAAAAAACAGGAATACAAAAAACTAGAGGAGAACATGGAGGGAGCAAACAGTACGGACCAACGGGGAGCAGGGAAAGACAAGAAGATATACACAGGGGATAATGAGACACAGGTGCCATCAATCCACACTAATACATTTCTCCGGAATGAGAATGGATAGCGCATACTATTGTGAATGAATGAATGAAAATATATTTATTTCGGTCAGGTCATTCTTAATGTAGACACCAACTGAAAGCATTAGTTCACATAAAAAATAAAAAAAGAGAGACCTAACCGAAAAGGAATAGGCTGAAGCTATTGCTTATTTACGCCTACCCTTCTCACATGATCAACTTATTCAGATCAAACATACAAAACATAGTACAAAAAATAAATCATATTGTTTACACAATCCCGAACATAATTCCGTAATAGTATCATCTACTGGATCCCTCATATTTTTCAAACACATTAAACTTAAACAAACGTTTGAATGCATGAATCGACTGGCACATCTTCAATTTTTCATCAAGTGCATTCCATATATTTACACCCCTTACAGTAATACATTGATCTTTAATGTTAGTCCTAGACTTTGGTTTCCCTCGAAGCTCATATCTACTTACTCTTATTTTAAACATGCTTACAATTTTACTAGGTAACAATCTGTTGAACACTTTGTACATTATCAATACTATTTTGTATTCCACTAAATCCATGAATTTAAATGCCCTTAATTTAATAAATAGTTCATTTGATGGTTCTCTATAACTTGATTTTGTGATAATCCTTACCGCTCTTTTTTGAAGAATAAAGATCGGTTTAGTATGGGTAAAATATGCACTCCCCCATATTTCTAAACAGTATGTAATGTAGGGAATAAACATAGTGCAATACAAAATATATAAAGCACGCTGGTTCAACATATCTTTTACCTGCATTGTGTACGTTCTAATGTTTCGGACGCACTAAAAAATCTCGCATACTCATTGTGCATACTCATTAGGGTGGAAGTATGGAATTTCGGACGCAGCCAAAGACTTTCTAACAGTCTCCCCCAACCCCACCCCACTTTTTCCCCTTTTGGTTTTTAAGACAGAATTATTTTTTTTATCACAAACTTTGTAGTTATAGAACCTGATACATCCTTAAGTTAATTGAAGGTCTAGCAGTTATTTCTGTCGGTGGTGAGTAGGATTCGGTTGACTGGTTTCGAAGATCTGTGGCACAGGAAAAACAGGTCTAGACTTAAACTGATAAAAGGAATTGATGTACTGTATAGATTCAAACAAGATAGACTGGTAAAATGGTATCGCAAAAGTAGCAGCATGTAGAAACAGGAGTTGTTTGCAGTAATGGTCGGGGGAGTTTTGCTGTCACGTTTCACGCTTTGTGTGGATTTGTTTTCACAATTTCCACCGGCCGTGAGAATGTGGGTGTCCTCAAGAGGCCCCAGGTTTCCATCTAGAACTCAAGCGGCAAAGATAATACACAGATTAGAATCACTCCTACAGTCCAAATATAACCCCTATTCAACCTAACATGCATGTTTGAGACCAAAGGAGGTAGTTAGATTACCTGGGTAACAAAACAAAACAAAACAAAAAAACACTCAGTTAGCCTTAATAACATTATATTATAAAAACTAAAATAAAACAGTACAAAATGAACTAAATTCCATTTAATACACTTTACTTGTACACAACACGATCATCTCAAGTGAGGTTAGACAGGAACTACTCCAAAATTTACAAAATTATAAAAAAAATCCAGTAAAATTCAAATTATATTCCAATTGATGAAATCAGCTTGTTACTGAGAGCAAGGTTAAATAAATTAAAACAAAAAATATGTGCCTCGACTGCCTCGGGGCGGGGCACACTCACTGTGTGGGGAAACCCGAGCAGCAGACAGGCAATGACGTAGCAGGGCTATGACATCTTCAAAGAACACAATCAGCATCATCATACATGGGGGTGGCTGACAAGGTAACCTCAGCTTGCCTGTGGTTATTCCTGCTGCTGTGAATAGCACCTTGCCCTTCTTCCTCCTGAATAGTGGGGGCCTCGCGCTCCCCCCCCCTTCCTCATTACATTCACTGGTCATCATGACTTCCACTCACTCCTCATGACTCTGAGAGTGAGGGGTCTCGGCAAAGCTGCGGCGGCTTCTTCGCCCACATCATCCTCACTCGTTCTGTCTATTATTGCCACCGGCGGCTGACAGTGGGAAGCCCCGCCGCCGGTGCTGCTACCTTCCCCCGCCTCATCATCTCGACTTGCCTTGACGCGGGGCCCCGCGGCTGCTTGAGACCAGATCGGTGATTTTCGTCACAAATTTATCAAACGAGCCTTTCAGAGAGACATTAAACTCTTCAATTTTCTTTAGTTTTTTTCTTTTTTTCATTCCCTGATGGAAATTTTCTGAGTCTGTCTCGTTCTCTCCACCCGTCTCGATCAGAGCACCTTGTGTCTGCGCTTGGTCTGACGCAGTTGTATTGAACAACAGACACGCAGCTGCGCAGCGACATCAATCAGCAAGCACATCATTGCACATATATTTATTGATATGCACAGACTAGTACACATTTAGGTCTGTAATGGAACGTGACTGTTGATATTTATAAGGGAAAGAAGGAAAAAAAATGGCCCATAGCGCCCCTTGGGGCGCGACGCCCCGTGCGGTCGCACGGTTCGCACACCCCTTGCGGTGGCCCTGAGTGCAACCATCATCATACAGCACACATGGGGAAAACAGCAAAACCAGAGAGGAACTACAGAGATGGCTCAAATAGATGTGACCAAAAAAGGTGTAGGCTGAAGCATGAGCTTGTGATGCCTACCCAATTATAATACAACCAATACTAGAGAAATAAGGAAGTGCAGGAAAAGAAAAAGTTAATGATTGTTAGAGCACAAAAACTAAGGACAAATAAACAAGCAGTTTGGGCTATCAAAGTATAAATATACAAATGTGCCTGTAGTGGGATGTTAATACAAATTTGCATCCATGTATTTATAGTATCAGTACTATATACATTAACTGTACAGCAATAGCAATGTATGAATGTGTTTACACATACATGCACAACCACAAACATACTCACATGCACACAGACAGAACATATATTCACACATCCAGACACTACACACTCTAGTGTACACACGCATGCATGCACACACACATGCACACACACACACACGCACACGCACACGCACGCACGCACGCACGCACGCACGCACGCACGCACGCACGCACGCACGCACGCACGCACGCACGCACGCACGCACGCACGCACGCACGCACGCACGCACGCACGCACGCACGCAGGCAGGCAGGCAGGCAGGCAGGCAGGCAGGCAGGCACGAACGCACGCACGCACGCACGCACGCACGCACGCACGCACGCACACACACACACACACACACACACACACACACACACACACACACACACACACACACACACACACACACACACTTGGATATTATTAAGTCCTTTGTTGTGTGTTTGTTCCATCACATATTGAGTGAGTCCAAAATGAACAAGAACACAACACATTTCCTTTGCCCATACTGTATGTACTCAGGGTTGTCAACATGGATGTTAAAATCCCCGTTAAAAACAATTACACCATCAAAAGCAACACAGATGACAGACAACTCCAGCAAAATCATCAAAGATGGTTGCATGTCACGTAGATGGGCTGTAGACATTGAGAAAAAACACGCTGGACGAGGATTTCCTCTGAAGAGCCACATATTCATGTAGCACAGTGGCTTGGTGGTTAGCACTGTTGCCTCACAGCAAGAAGGTCCCCAGTTCGACTCCCAGGCCCGGCAATTGCCCGTAGGTGTGAGCGTGAGTGTGGTTGTGAGCATGGTTTGTGTGTTTATATGTGGCCCTGTGATGGACTGGTGACCTGTCCAGGGTGAACCTGCCTCTCACCTAAAATGAGCTGGGATAGGCTCCAGCAGACCCCCGTGACCCCGCAAGGGATAAAGCAGGTATAGAAAATGGATGGATGGATGGATGGATAATCACGTTTCTGTTAAAAACATCAAATCTAGTTTGTGTTTTGAAATAAAACCCTTAATTAAAAAAGTTTTCCCTGCGAAAGACTTGATAATTAGTAAAACTAGTTTCAACGTGTTTATAGTACTGTTGTTGTTATTGGCTGTCTGTGGCTGATGAGCAGTGAGTTGGAGATTTGTTAAATTTACAGCATGTTTTATGTGAGACTTCCTTCTCTCAATGTTGAATAACCTTTTTGTGCTGCGTATCAAAAGGGATGGCAGAAGCTACGTTCATAGCAGGACCTGGCGTATCCTGGAAAGAGATAAAACAGCTATATAATGTATTTATACCAGGCAAGCAGGATTTATGATGGAGCAAGAATCCTGTAATTCAATGGAAGTTATTACATCTCGTAAAACACAACAAGCCAGTTATAGTTTCTTTTGTTTGTGTTTCCCTACATGACTGTACAAGAGCATGAATGTGGGTAACCCTGTCAAAGGTCTTCATGACCGAATTTTTCTGCGATGATTGTGTTTTAATTGACCATGTCACATCATGTAAGGGAATCTCTGCTTTGTTGTATTTGGATACTTTCCCTGGGTGACATTCATCCAAGGATAATATCATAGAGCTGCTCATCACAGAAACAGTGACGCACAGACTCACTCATGAACTGGTTTAGGAGGTTGAATGTTTTTATGACGTCCCACTGCACTCACAATGGAAACATTGGGCTTTAGGGGCTTCCTCTAATGGCAGTTCCTTCCTGGAACTTCCTGTATTATAAACCTCACAACATTTATCTATTTATTTAGTTAAATTCGGTTGACTCTAATTGTATCGCAACAATTCACAAGAAAAGTCATTTGAAGGCACTTCTCCATCCCGAGCAAAGCATGAGGGAACAATAATGAGGGGAAAATATCTAAAATGGAATACAATACTTTGGTCGGTGCTCAGGAAGAGGGGCCATCTGACTTGACCAGCTTGGGGGTCTGGGATGATGGGAAAGAGAGAGATAAACATACACACAGAGAGATTAGTCAAGAAATAACTTCGTATGAGCCACATAACGGTGTAACAGAAGTGCTGTAGAGGGAGAGTGTTGACAGGTAAATGCGAAGCACAACGTTATGTGCGTCCGAACTGGAATAAAGTAAAACAGATATTACATAAGTACAAGGCCATTTACCATTTACCAGCATATTCTGGAGTATTAAACAGTTAACAATACATCTGCTGATGCACAATCTTGGACACATCATCAGTGTTGTATCCTGGACTCACTGGGTGTTTCGGGTCTTGCAACAGGCACCCTCATCCAGGCGACCCGGCCGAGGTGATCAAGTCTCGGCCTGTGTCCAAGTGGCATGCTACCCCCACTACAACCACTGCTCCCCCCTCCTCAACCAGAGCCATCTGGAGGCTTTTTCTGCTGCCTCCACGTTGTTACCTATGGCCCTTCTACGGTTGGCACCCGTTATGCCTAGTGCGCTGTAGGCTTTGCTCAGGGAGTGGCTGGCAAACCCCCGACTGCCCACCTCCACTGGCATTAACTTGGTCTTCCACCCGTTTCTCCGACAATCCTCCACCAGCTCCTGGTACTTCTCCCTCTTTCGTTCATGGGCCTCCTCCATCCTCTCCTCCCAGGGAACCGTCAGCTCCAACAAGACGAGTTGGTTTGTTGCCTCTGAGACCAATATGATGTCAGGTCTCAATCTTGACTGGGTGATGTGTGGTGGAATCTTCAGTTGTCTTTCCAGGTCAACTGTCATCACCCAGTCTCGGGCCGTGCAGAGCAAACCAGTAGAGCAGTTTCTCTGTGTTTTCTCCGGCCTTTGTCCTTCCCTGACAAAGCGGATGGCCTTAGCTGTGGCTTGGGTGTACCGGCTTCCCTCTATCCCCTTGCTGATTGCTTCAGCGATGGATTTGAGGACCTGGTCGTGCCTCCATCGATACCGGCCCTCACCCAGCGCCTTGGAGCAGCTGCTCAGGATGTGTTCCAGTGTCCCTGTTTTGGAACACAGGGGGCAAGCAGGTGTTTCTATTTTGCCCCATATGCACAGGTTGGATGGGCTTGGGAGGACATCGTAAACCCCCTGGATCAAGAACTTGATCCTTTGGGGATTCCACCGCCAGATGTCCTTCCAGGTGACGCTCCGCTCCATCGCCTGCTCCCACTTCATCCAGGCACCCTGCTGCCGCATGGCCACTGCTCTGCTGGTTCTCTCCTCCTCGACTGAAGCTCGCACCTCCTCCTGCACCAACCTCTGCCTCTCTCTTCCGCTGGCACAGTCGAAGCGGGTTGCTGGTTGTCTCCCCAGTCCGGCTCTGCCTTGTGCCTTGTGCCCAGAATGGCCCTGTGCTTCAGTCGTGACTCTGCTTGCTGGACCTCATCGGCTGCCCTCCACTTTCTCCCTGTCCTCACAACGATCCCTGCCCCGGACACTTCTGGCATCTCTGGATCCAGAGTACTGCAGATGTTCCCGTGCCCGTGCCACGATGAACTCCTCTCTTACTGAACTGAAAGGGAGCCTGAGCTTGTTGGTGTTCCCATACAGCCCAATGCTACTTAGGCTGCGCGGTAATCCCAGCCACCTTCGCAGGTAGCTGCTCACCTTCTGCTCAAATCCTTCCACCACAGTCATGGGGACCTCGTAGATGAGGAGAGGCCAGAGAATTCTTGGGAGGATCCCATGCTGGTAGACCCAGGCCTTGAATCTTCCAGGGAGCCCAGACTTGTCCACTGTCCTTAACCAGCCTTCCAGGTCAGCACTGGTTGCCTTGATGGAATCTGCATCCTTCAGGCTGCAGTTGAAGACCTTTCCAAGGCTCTTCACTGGCCTCTCAGTGACTGATGGGATCTGATGTACTCCCAGGCTGAAGCGGAATCTGTCCGTGACCTTCCCCTTCTTCAGAACCAAGGACCGGGACTTTGCCGGTTTGAAGCTCATGCGTGCCTACGACATGACGCGCTCCAACCCCTGGAGGATCCACCTGGCTCCTGGTACAGCTGTTGTTGTCACTGTGAGGTCATCCATGAAGGCTCTGATGGGAGGTTGCCTCACTCCAGACTTGCTGAGGGGACCTCTGCATTCTGGTTCGGCTGCCTTGACCAGCATGTTCATTGCCAGCGCAAAGAGGCTTACTGAGATTGTGCACCCAGTAATTATGCCAACTTCCAGCTGGTGCCAGTCAGATGTCATCTCGCCAGAGGAGACTCTCAAGCTGAACTTGCTGTAGTAGTCTGAACTGGAATAAAGTAAAACAGATATTACATAAGTACAAGGCCATTTACCATTTACCAACATATTCTGGAGTATTAAACATAATATTACGTTGTGAATCCATACGGTACCGATAATCACCGTAACATACTTGCATGTGAAGTAGAACTTGACAACATGAGCATTAAAACATTCTAATACTGTAAGTCTAGGGGTATCTTTTGATGCCATTCATAATTATTTAAAAGCAATTTGTTGAAGCACAGCCCATGTAAGCCTAACCTTCATTGTCAAGTGCACAACAAGCTACAAGAGCAGAGTTGCCATTGAAAAACTTATGTCAGACTCATTTCAACAGGGACTCTGTGGTCTTGTTGAAATAATTGACTTAATTAGCTCTTTTTTTCCCCCTTTTCTTTCAGAGAAGCATAATAGTCCTAACCAGTGTTGGGCAAGTTACATCCAAAATATAATACATTATATATTACTAGTTACTGTCATTTGAAAGTAATTAGTTACATTACAATATTACTATATCTGAATTGTAATGCGTTACACTACTTGTGTATTACTTTTGAGTTACTTTCAACAAAATAGCAAAAAAAGATAAATCTTGTCCCACTGGCAGATTTTTCTACTTATTTCAAGTGAAAATTTACTTGAAACAGGTGAAAATTGTCAAATAAGTTATTTTTCTGGTGTTATTTTTCTGGTGATGACTCTAAATGTTGAAATAGCAGTAAAACCACATTCATTGATGAAATGACATAAGGGATGGAAAGTAGGGATGGCAGTTTTACAGGGGGGATGATTTGGACCGTTTTTATTTCAGGGATGATTTGGACCGTTTTTATTTCAGGGGGGATGATTTGGACCGTTTTTATTTCAGGGGGGATGATTTGGACCGTTTTTATTTCAGGGATGATTTGGACCGTTTTTATTTCAGGGGGGATGATTTGGACCGTTTTTATTTCAGGGATGATTTGGACTGTTTTTATTTCAGGGGGGATGATTTGGACCGTTTTTATTTCAGGGGGGATGATTTGGACTGTTTTTATTTCAGGGGGGATGATTTGGACCGTTTTTATTTCAGGGGGGGATGATTTGGACTGTTTTTATTTCAGGGGGGATGATTTGGACTGTTTTTATTTCAGGGGCGATGATTTGGACCGTTTTTATTTCAGGGGGGATGATTTGGACTGTTTTTATTTCAGGGGGGATGATTTGGACCGTTTTTATTTCAGGGGGGGGTGATTTGGACCGTTTTAATTTCAGGGGGGATGATTTGGACTGTTTTTATTTCAGGGGGGATGATTTGGACCGTTTTTATTTCAGGGGGGGATGATTTGGACTGTTTTTATTTCAGGGGGGATGATTTGGACTGTTTTTATTTCAGGGGGGATGATTTGGACCGTTTTTATTTCAGGGGGGATGATTTGGACTGTTTTTATTTCAGGGGGGATGATGTGGACCGTTTTTATTTCAGGGGGGGGTGATTTGGACCGTTTTAATTTCAGGGGGGATGATTTGGACTGTTTTTATTTCAGGGGGGATGATTTGGACCGTTTTAATTTCAGGGGGGGTGCCATCACATCACCCCTCATCCCCCCTCAACTCGAATACTGCTCACACGGAACTCAGAACTTCTTCATAAATAACTCCCAGAGAGAAAAAAAACACCAGCAAGCTAACAAACAAACCAATAAAGCTCTCAGAGTTAACAAAACGAACCAGCAATCAACAACTCGCAGCTGTTTTAACCTCTCCTCCTGATGGGCTGCAGGTGTGGTTTAAGGCTGATTTATGGTTCCGCGTTACACCAACGCAGGCCATACGCCGTGGGTTACGCGAACTACTGCGTACCCTACGGCGAAAGCTCTGCGTCGATTTAACGCGGACCCATAAATCCGCTCTCACAGCGCGACTGACTGTGAGCCCGGCTCGTGCTCCTCGCCGCGCGCAGCTCCTCGCCGACTCCGCGCTCATATATATTTAATAAATGTATAAAGCCCATATATTAATAAAGCCTCACTTGGCCGAGCCCTAACGCTGAGACCATGGTAGATTTAAGTTACACGCGGACACGCCGCACTGTTGACTTTTCCCTGCCGGCTCTGCTCACTGAACAGTCCCCACACAAACAGTGTCCAGCGGCGCTACGTTCCGCCGCGCCGCGTTCCCAACGCTTTTTTCTGTTGTCGGGATGTCTCGCGGACGCGGTGTTGGTGAATTCTTTAAAAAACAACAGCTAAACGGGTTAAAATGCGTTGTAACGCGCGTTACTTAGATTGTAACGAGTAAAATATTACCGAAAATTTATTAGCAATGCGTTATATTACTGCGTTACAGCAAATAGTAATACATTACTGTAATTGCGTTACTTTTGTAACGCGTTACCCCCAACACTGGTCCTAACCGTGGAATTAATCTACTGACAAGGAATCATAGTAGTGGTAGTCTAGTGGCTACAGAGGTGGGCTCGGGTCTGGCCGATGAAGCATCTTGGGCCCCTTAGCAAGGCCCTTAACACAATTGCTCCCCGGGCGAAATGGTGTTTGTTCTCTCAGATGTAAGTCGCTTTGGATAAAAGCGTCTGCTAAATGACAGTAGTAGTTGTCATTTTTTTTTCCCCCCAATTCCTAGCCAAAGATTATTTGTAACCAAGATATTTTTGGTTCAGTTTGTGAGCTTAATTTTGCAATACCATACATCAGTGTCTCCCAACCTGGGGTCCAGGCCCCCCCTGGGGGGGCGCCAGAGATCTCTGGGGAGGCGCGAAACCTTGTCTGATTGAGGATATGCAGTTGTAAAAATTATATTTACACATGTTAAATAAATAAAAAATCATAATAACACACCTAATTGAATACTGTAATCCAAGTCTGTATAAACCCACTTGAAAATATATTTTGGTCATTTTAAAATAAAATAATAATAAGTTATTTATCAGAATAAAAACTTAAAAACGTATTATTATATCATTATTCAACATTTAATCACACTACTACTCTGACAGGTTGTTAAAGGAAAAATGTAAAAAAAAATGTTGCTCTCATATTAAAAGAGACATTTTTCAGAAATATTTTTATGTCCTTGCAATTATTTTTTGTGTGTATTTTATACATTGGTGACACAAAAGGAAGGTGAGGAAAACAAAGTACAGGGTAAACCAAAGAGAAATGTATCAAAAAAACATAATTAATGTTCATTTTTTCAATTAAAGGTTTGTAACGAATAACGGTGGTCTTACACACAAGTAGGGGGGCTCCAAGGAAAAAAGGTTGGGAACCACTGCCATACATCACATATTCTTGTATGCCATTCAACCACGCAAAAACAGGAGAAAGGACGACACATTTAATACTTTATGTTCTGAAAAGAAGAAGTATATATGTTGTGAAACTAAAGCTTTATAAGGTCAGTCACTTGACTAACGGTTAAAGGGTGAGACTGCAGTGAACCTGCGGGAGACATGTTATTGCTGTGGTCTTTGTTGTTACAACATCTTTACCACTGTGATCTTTGATATTTCATTGGAGACATTTGTAGTACCACATTGCTCTGAAAGACATTTGAAAGATTTTTCAAGAAGAAACAGTAAAACTACTTCCATGTTGTTTAAGTAAATGTTGCAATCCGTTATACTTCTCTAAAATGTGTTTCTTAAACATTTAAAAAAAATGACTAGAACAGCTGACATTACTGAAAGGTACTCACTTTAATAATTTGTTATGCATGTTAGAATAAAAGTAAATATGTATTTAATCAGACACCAGTTGTGAAAGTTCTCCCACTTAAAAAGATAAGAGAGGCCTGTAATTTTCATCACAGGTATTTATCTCAACTGTGAGAGAGAAAATGTAAAAAAAAAAAAAATAGAGAAAATCACGTATGATTTTTAAAGTATTTATTTGCAAATTATTGTGGAATATAAGTATTTGGTCAATAACAAAAGTTAATCCCAATGCTTTTTTATATACCCTTTGTTGGCAATGACTGTTGCTGGTATTTTGGCCCATTCCTCCATGCAGTGATGTTTTTCCAACCAAAAAGTTCTATTTTGGTTTCATCTGGCCATATAACATTCTCACAATCCTCTTTTGAATCATCCAAATGCTCTCTAGCAAACTTCAGACGGGCCTGGACATGCACTGGCTTAAGGAGGGAGACACGTCTGGCACTGCAGGATCTGAGTCCCTGGCAGCGTAGTGTGTTACTGATGGTAGCCTTTGTTACTTTGGAGCCAGCTCTCTGCAGGTCATTCACCAGGTCCCCCGTGTGGTTCTGGGATATTTACTCACCATTCTTGTGATCATTATTAGCCCTGACATTGAACTCCTAGCTGTCTCCCTGCGTCCTTTTCATCTCCCCCAGGAATTCCCACAACTGTTTCTCATCCTGGCTTATATTCACCCTAAAGCAAATGCATCTGCAGCAACAGAACATATTAAAAACATGTTGGCTCAGGGACTGGGACTGGTTCAGTCCCAGATGCCTACAGAGCTGTCCCCCTCCCGCCGCTCGGCTCTGCTGACCATGATAGTATACTGCTTGCTCCTGCCTACTCACCGGTGGTGAAGAGGACAGGGAACATCATCAAGAATATCAAGCAGTGGACTCCAGAAAGCATTGACAGGCTTCAAGGGTGCTTTGAAACCACAGACTGGGATACCCTCACATCCTCCTCCACCAACATCAGCGAGCAGGTAGAGACAGTCTCAGCATACATTTCTTTTTGTGTTGACAATATCATACCTATCAAAACAGTCACAATCTTCCAAAACAATAAACCGTGGGTGACTAAAGACTTGAAAAACATTCTGAATAAGAAGAAGAGAATCTTTTTCACTGGTTCTGAAGCTGAGAAGAAGGAGCTTAACAGAGAGGTCAAGCGAGCCATAAAAAACTGCCAAGCTTAATTATAAAAACAAAGTGGAGCAGACCTTTGCAGCAGGGAACCTTCGTGCAGCTAGGCAGGGCCTGAAAAACATGGCAGCAGTAAATTCTGTCACCACCAACCACAAGCCCATCCAAGTTGAAGGCTGTAGTCCTACCTCACTCCCCAACAACCTCTACTACTCCTTCACCAGATCTTAAAAGCACAACAGCACACAGCTAGATTCAATCAATTCAATTCAATTCAAATTGGCTTTATTGGCATGAATGGTAACCATTGTTGCCAAAAGCATACATATACATACAATAAATCACGACACAATCAACACACGAAACACCAATACAACTACAACAAATACCCAACACCAAATATCTAACACATGCATACAATATATATATATACATAAAACTATTTTACATTAATAGGCAGGGAGACTGTATAAGGATAAGGAGACTGTGTTGTCTGGTAGTGTTTCTCTCCATGTATGACATGCGCTGATGTATTTAGCTGCTTCTAAAGCAGTTTCCTTTTTTTCTCCAATTAAATGTTGGATTTTGAGAGGGAATCAAAATCCTGGACTTGTTGTTTAATTTTAGGAAATAACTTAGATCTAATGTCTTTGTATTGTTCACACTCTAAGCGGAAGTGTTGTTCTGTCTCCAGCTGTCTGTGTGGACAGAGCCGACACAGCCGGTCCTCTCTGGGCTGCCAATCATCTCCACACTCAGACCTGATGACTGTTCTCACCATCAACACAGCAGAGGGCCCTCAAAAGAACAAAAATAAACACGGCTCTAGGGCCAGATAACTTCTGTGGGTGGACCCTTAGGTACTGTGCTGAGCAGCTGGGAAGCGTGTTCCAGCATTTCTTCCAGAGCTCTTTGATGAGCAGCACAGTCCCTGTGATGTGGAAACACTTGACAGTCATTCCTATCCCTAGAAAGGGCACCACCAAGACCCTGAACGACCTCAGACCTGTGGCTCTCACCTCTCTGGCCATGAAGGCTATGGAGAGGGTTATTAAAGATCACATCACCAAGGTAACCATCCCCACGATGGACCCGCTGCAGTTTGCGTGCCGGGCTGGCAGAGGCATAGATCAGGGGTTCTTAACCTTTCTGACCTTGGGGCCCAATTTTTTCAGTACAGAGTGGCCCGGGGCCCATTAAATATTAACACTGTATAGCAGGGGTATTCAACTAAAAAAAACTTTAAGAGGTCCATTTAGAGAAAATTTACTCAAGCGAAGGTCCAGAACATCATAAAATATATATATATATATATATATATATTCAAGTAGCCTCATAGTTGTATCAACATCTGCATCTGACTGTTATATTAAAAAAGTACATATTTGCCACTTAACATGTGTAACTTGAATTAAACATATTTTTTTCTCTTAAAAACAAAATAGATTTTCTTTTATTTATTTATTAGGGCCCGAGCACCTTCAGTGCGAAGGCCCTATTGTATCTGTAGGAATTCTTCTTCTTCTTCTTCTTCTTATTGTTCTGACAAAAGGAAGGCCTTTTTGCCCCCCTAAACGTGCCCAAAAAGTCACCAAATTTTGCATGCAAGTCAGGCCTGGCGAAAAATTTGATATTTAATGGTTTGCATTAATGGGCGTGGCAAAATGGCTCAACAGCGCCCCCTTGAAAACTTTGTGCCTCAAGCCCCACGATACGGTTTGACGTACATGCACGAAAATCGGTACACACCTGTATCATGTGGCAACTTAAAGAAAAGTCTCTTGGCGTCATGCCCGAAACCGAACAGGAAGTCGGCCATTTTGAATTAATTGTGTAATTTTGGCGCAATTTATGCCCTTCCTTCGGCAGTTAATACGGCCCGAACCGTAACGTGCCCCCAAGTGTGTTATACATCAAAATGTGCGTCTCCATCCTCCGACACCACGCATTACTTTTCTCTTTCAAAAGCGTTACCGTGGCGACGCTAGACGCCAAAAAGCGTGCCCACCCTTCATCTGATTGGTTCAGACCGAAAAAACTTTGCGCCTCAAGCCCCATAATACGCTTTGACGTACATGAACGAAAATCGGTACACACCTGTATCATGTCGCAACTTAAAGAAAAGTCTCTTGGCGCCATGGCCGAAACCGAACAGGAAGTCGGCCATTTTGAACATTCTGAATTAATCGCGTAATTTTGGAGCAATATATGCCATTCCTTCGAGAATTAATACGGCCCGAACCGTAACGTGCACCCAGATGTGTTATACATCAAAATGTGCGTCTCCATCCTGCGACTACACGCATTACTTTTCTCTTTCAAAAGTGTTACCGTGGCGACGCTAGACGCCAACAAGCGCACCCCCCCTTCATCTGATTGGTCCATATTTGATAGTTCCCCAAAAGGCACCAAATTTGGCATGCAAGCCAGGCCTGGCGGTAAATTTGATATTTTATGGTTTACATTAATGGGCGTGGCAAAATGGCTCAACAGCGCCCCCCGGAAAACTTTGTGCCTCAAGCCCCACGATGCGGTTTGACGTACATGCACGAAAATCGCTACACACCTGTATCATGTCACAACTTAAAGAAAAGTCTCTTGGAGCCATGGCGGAAACCGAACAGGAAGTCGGCCATTTTGAATTAATTGTGTAATTTTGGCGCAATTTATGCCATTCCTTCGGCAATCAATACGGCCCGAACCGTAATGTGCACCCAGGTGTGTTATACATCAAAATGTGCGTCTCCATCCTGGGACTACACGCATTACTTTTCTCTTTCAAAAGTGTTACCGTGGCGACGCTAGACGCCAAAAGGCGCGCCCCCCCTTCATCTGATTGGTCCATATTTGATAGTTCTCCAAAAGTCACCAAATTTTGCATGCAAGCCAGACTTGGCGATAAATTTGATATTTCATGGTTTGCATTAATGGGCGTGGCCTAACGGCTCAACAGCGCCCCCTAGAATACTTTTCTCTGCCATAACTTTTGAATGGTTTGACATAGAGAGTCGTGGGTGGTGTCATGGGACTCTGTAATGAGTTCTTAAGCTTTGTTGGCCTTAATTAGCCCATTAGCTCATCACACGCTTTCAGCTCAGCCATCAACTTACCCTGTGGATTACAGACTTTCTCACAAACAGGTCACAGAGAGTATTGGTGAACTCCAGTAATCAGTCTGTCAAGCCCCTGAAGTTTGCGGACGACATCACCCTCATTGGACTCAGACACACACTCGCTTTCGCTATAATGAATACATTTATTAGCAAACAAGCAGTGCAAACAAAAGACTCACACACAACTGCCCTTTGCTAGGATAACTCTGTGTCAATTTATCCCCCGCAAATGACAAAGCAACAGACAATTACACAAGGCTTGGCCTAAACTCTTACCTTAACACAGAAAGGACTGGAGAGCCGGAACAGTCCAGGCAGAGTAGCCATCAACCCTAGCTGGGCGTTGTGCACAAACCCGCAGCTGACTCTGCTGAACTTCCGGCTGCCCCCCGTCTTTATACCTTTCTCGCGGAGGGGGTTGCCCCTTCAACCCCCGCCTGCCAGTTCTCACGCTAAGGCTTGGTTCACACGGGACTGAGCTTCCCGGGTGAACCAAGCGCCAGGTGCATAGCTGATATGACTGTTTCGAGAATGAAGGACATTTCAGGACACAAAACATATTTTTTCTTCCTTCATGAGTCCACCTACAGGTGGGAGGGGGACCAGCTGGTGACCTGGTGCGGTCAGAACAATCTAGAGCTCAACGCTCTAAAGACAGTGGAGATGATAGTGGACTACAGGAGGAACGCAGCCCCACCTGTCCCCCTCACCCTGTGTGACTCCCCAGCAGACACTGTGGAGTCTTACCGCTTCCTGGGGACCATCATATCCCAGGACCTCAAGTGGGAGCTGAACATCACCTCCCTTACCAAAAAAGCACAGAAGAAGATGCACTTCCTGTGGCAGCTGAAGAAGTTCAACCTGCCAAAGACAATGATGGTGCAGTTCTACACGGCCATCGTTGAGTTCATCCTCACCTCCTCCATCATTGAGTCCATCCTCACCTCCTCCATCACCATCTGGTACGCTGCTGACACTGTAAAGGACAGGAGCAGCTGCAGCGTTTCATCCGCTCTGCAGAGAAGGTGATTGGCTGCAATCTTCCATCTCTCCAGGACCGGCACGCCTCCAGGACCCTGAAGCGTGCAGGAAAGATTGCAGCAGACCCCTCCCACCCCGGACACAAACTGTTCCAGACTGTTCCCTCTGGCAGGAGGATGCGGGACCAAAACCTCACGCCACAAAAACATTTTTTTCCCATCTGCAGCTGTCCTCATCAACAAGGCCCCGGACCCCCCTCTCCCCCGTCTACCACGGACTGCCCCCCCATCCCACTCTACGTTACATTAACGTAAAGATTCCAATCCTGACCTTATGCATCACATTAACGCACATCCTAAGTCACTTTTGTACAGACTCATATCCGGCACTTTAAAAACCTCATATTGTACATTTCTGTTTATACATTTTATCTCTTATATATTTGCTTTATATTTGTATTGTATTGCACCAATCACCACAACAAATTCCTTGTGTGTGTTCAACAAACTTGGCAATAAACCCTTTTCTGATTCTGTTTCTGAACTGATCCTGTCCGACATCCTCTTCACCTCCACCGGCTCACCGCAGGGCTGCGTTCTCTCTCCACTCCTCTACATCTGTCTGTACAATATGTCCAGCCAGATTGTCATCTGGTTAAATTTGCTGATGACACAGTCCTCCTGTCCCTGCTCTCTGGCCAGTGACTACACCATGGCTCAGCCATAACATAAATAAAACAAAGGAGATGATTGTGACTTTCTTACATAAACAGAGACAGTTAGCAGAAGCCGTCACCACCATCATTCAGGGGAAACCAGTAGAGATTATGGAGGAGTACAAGTACTAGGGAACTATCTTTGACAACATGCTCAGCTTTTCCAACAAGAGGAAGTGCCATCAGAGACAGTACTTACTCAGAAAGCTAAAATCCTTTGGAGTCAATAAAGACATTCTCACAACATTTTATTATGCTTTTATTGAAATTGTGGTAACCTTTTCTTTTACATGTTGGTTTTATTCGATGACACTGCAGTAGGCTACAGAAACTGCCTGTTGGGCACAGTGAAGGTCTGCTCTAAAATCATCGGGCAGCCTGTAAGAACTCTTACTGCCCTGTGTGACCAACAGACAATAAAGAGAGCAAGCAGGATCTTACAGGACTCCTCCCACATGCTGTGTCCTGAGTTGGAGTGGCTTCCCTCAGGACGCAGTCTCCGCTGCCCAGGCTGCAGGACGCAGAGGAGGAAGTCATCCTTTGTCCCTAGAAACTCTAAACTCAGCATCTTAATCTATTTTATCGTCAATCTGTTTTTTTTTTACTCATCTTAACCTTTTTTAGACCCCAGAAAGCTAAGTGCACTTTAAAACGCACGTATTTTAAACGTTGAAAATCTGTTATGTGCAATTTTGTGTTTGTTTGTATGTCCTTAAAGGGATTGTGACATGAAAAACACATTTTTCTTGATTTTTTGTGTTTTGTTGGGTGTCTCGACATCAATTACACCCAAAAAACAACAAACTTTTAACATTCAGTGTATTGTGTGCTTTCTGGGATTTTCCGCATAACTGTGCAAAAACGGCGCATGTGGTTTGGTGGCGGATCGTTACGTAACGATCCGCTAAATCACCGCCCCCTCCACCCAGCTCCCTGCCTCCGCTCCTCTCCAGCGCACCATAAAGGCTGATTTATGGTTCCGCGTTACACCGACGCAGAGCCTACGGCGTAAGGTTACGCGGCGACGCGCACCATACGCTGAACCCTACGGCGTAGGCTCTGCGTCGATTTAACGCGGAACCATAAATCAGGCTTAACAAGGAGCTGTTTAGAGCCTCTTTTGTTCTAATCACCGGAGGAAAACTGCTAAGAAGACCCGCGGCCACTGACTGGACTTAAGATAAGGGGACAGTGCTGCTTGCATGCCTTTATTTTTATGATTGTTTGCTGTGGTTCGCCCTCCTGCTTTTCCGTGCATGCTTCGCCTGTCGCTCTCGGCTTAATGCCGCGTTCCATTTACCTCGGAAATAGGAACTGGGAATAGCAGCCATCTTTGAATGGTAACTCGGGGGTGGTG
Organism: Cololabis saira; assembly: GCF_033807715.1. Lineage (NCBI taxonomy): Eukaryota > Metazoa > Chordata > Actinopteri > Beloniformes > Belonidae > Cololabis > Cololabis saira. The sequence goes on from NC_084601.1 coordinate 35,156,334, forward strand.
AAGCTTCTCCCACTTTCCCAGTGGGAAATCCCACTTCGAGGGGCGTTTCAGTTGAAAATTCCGACTGGGAACTAGTAAATCCCCACTTCCGAGGACAAATGGAACGCGGCATAACTCTCCGACGCCGCTGTGAGCGTATGGCTGGAGGAGGAGGAGGTTTGGAGGAGGAGCGGAGCAATGATTGACAGGAAAGGGGGGAAAGGAAGCATTTTTCACGGGGCAAAAAAACACTGTAATAAAAAGCCAGGAATGGAGTACTAGAGTGAAGTTTTTCTTGTTACACTCTTTTAGACACATTTGAGGGATGTTGGCCAAGACTTTTAATAGTGTTAAAAGCATGTTAAAAATGATGTCACAATACCTTTAAGCTGCTGTCATGCCTTTTAAATTGCCCCTAGGGGATAAATAAAGTGATTTGAATTGAATTGAATTACCCCACAAGGTGAGATCTTGCGTGGAGCCCCAGCTGGAGGGAGATTATCAGTGGTCTTTTATGTCTTCCATTTTCTAATAATTGCATCCACAGTTGATTTCTTCACACCAAGCTGCTTACCTACTACAGATTCAGTCTTCCCAGCCTGGTGCAGGTCTACAATTTTGTTTTTCTCACGTCCTTTGACAGCTCTTTGGTCTTGGCCATAGTGGAGTTTGGAGTGTGACTGTTTGAGGTTGTGGACAGGTGTCTTTTATACTGATAACCAGTTAATACAGGTGCCATTAATACAGGTAACAAGTGGAGGACAGAGGAGCCTCTTAAAGAAGAAGTTACAGGTCTGTGAATGCCAGAAATCTTGCGTGTTTGTAGGTGACCAAATACTTATTTTTACAAGGAATTTACCAGTTGAGTAAAAACTCCTACAATGTGATTTCCTGGATTCTTTACCCCCATTCTGTCTCTTATGGTGAAGTGAACCCATGATGAAAATGACAGGCCTCTCTCATTTTTTTAAGTGGGAGAACTTGCACAATTGGTGGCTGACTAAATACTTTTTTGCCCCACTGTATTCCCTATGAATTCATATCCCAATTTTAAACTTACCCTCCTTATATAGTCAGGTCCAGGATATACTTTGTATATTGCTTATTTTTTTTACATATGTTATTACACACAAGCACAATAGATTTGAAATTGTTGGCGGGCCTTGTTTTCAATAACTGTAATGTATGCTTTATTGATTTCAGACAGTTGAACAACACGGCCATTGAGGAATATTCTATTTATTTGCCTTTAGAAAGTGTTGAATTGCTTTCACAGTATTTCTCAGCGGGGTTAAGGTCTGGTAGCCAAAAAGCAACTATGAAATGCATATATAATTGCACTAATCTTTCATATTGTGAGCCTAATGAATTCTGGCATTGTTAACTTGCAATGTGACCAAGTCCTGCAGTGTATTATGATAAAAGTTGACCTAACATCTTGAAACATATTCAAAGTCCTGAAAAATATCAGTCACCACAGTACTTTCACAGGAATACAGGAATCGTGTTCTCCACACGATTCCTCGGCATTATGGTTGATGAATCATTATCTTGGAAATCACATATTATGTTTATATCTACAAAGATTGCTAAGAGTGTTGGTATTTTACGTAAAACCCGTCATTTGATCAGCTCTGAGGTAGCCATTATGTTATATTATTCTATGATTTATCCTTATATTAATTACTGTAATATAGTCTGGGCTAGTACCCATCATACCAAACTTGAGCCTTTATACCGTCTTCAGAAACGAGCAGTCAGAACAATACATTGTGTTCATCCTAGACATTCTTCCCAGGCTTTATTTAGTCATCTAGGTGTCCTCAGTGTTTTCCAGGTGAACCATCTCCAAATTGGTCTGTTTGTTCATGGCTCACTGGGGAAAACCCTTCCCCCTTTCTTCCATAATATTTTTAGTCACAACTCACAAGTCCATACTTATCCAACAAGCAGCTCTAATCACCTCAGACCCCCAAAGACTCGCACATCACAATCTCAGTTTAATATTGGTTTCAGAGGATCAAAAATATGGAACTCATTACCTTCATACCTATGGCAATTCTCATCCAATCAATTAAACAAAGCTCTAAAATCAACTCTTTTAAACAATAAATACTTCCCATACGGTCTTCCAACTTAACCAGGTGTACCCAATCTTATCATTTTTATTGATTTTTGTTTAATGTTTCTGTATTTAGTTTTACTGCCCCCCCCCCATTTGTTATAAATTGTATCTGCTTTCCAATGCTCTGGATGTATGTAAATGGAGAAAGCCACCACTCAAGCCCCTGGAGGGTTTTTAGGCTTTCTCCTTCACATTTCTTTCTACTTTTATATTGTGTTAGAAATGTTTTTTATATGTGAAAACAAATAAACTAAACTAAAAAACTAAACTACTTTTCCATTTGGAGGTTCCTACCCTTTTTCTTAGTTAAAATGTGTAAAATTTGAATAGGAAAAATGTCAAAACCAAAAACTCCTTAACTTCTTTGTGGCAAAGTCATCAGTGACTGTATCAAATGGCTTTTAATCGCTAGCTTTTTGCTAATCACAGAGTCAAATGAAAAAGTTTTGGACCTTGATTACACAATGACAAGTATTGTTAAAGATATCCTGGCTACTACCCACAAGCTTTAATGGGTATTTCCTTTAATCTTGCCGTTGCTTCTTGTTCGTCTGTCTGTAATGGATCAACAGAGAAAAAACGTCATTCTTTACATGTAAGGCTCAAAACTTAAATTTGAACCAAAAACAATTGTAAACTTTGGTTGGCTCACCTTGATCATTGGGGGGTAGTAGATAATGGGTAGAAGGAGAGGCTGAAGTCCTTAGTTCACACCTCATTATAGAACCGGCCAGAAGATAAAAAAATGTTAGACATTAGTATAAAAGTCACATCAAAGCACTTAAACAGAATGACAAGAGGATAAGCATATCCAATTATTTTCAGTTCGGTTTACTCCAAATATAAGCCAAATAAATCTAATTAGTCCCAATTAAAAGTCATATAATGCCAATACTTAAAGAATAAACAAACAAAAAAAAAACACCATGGCTAAGGAACCCAATGGGTCGCACTAAAATGTAACTTCCGTTCAGTTCCCTATGCTAAGAATGCACGAGTCAACAGTGGCAAAAAGGCACAGAAGACAAACAGGAATAACTCATGAAGGGGGGTCATCTGCCACTGTTGATTCAAAGTGAATATTGTACTGAATCAGATATTCTTGCAGGGAAAAATGTGAAGCAACACAACATTCAATGTCAAAGTATATATGATTTAGTTAATGAAAAGAAATGATAATTTCCTTGTCGCCACAATCACATCAGAAGACTTCTGAAACTTTGTGAAACTACTGTGGAATGACACTGCATAACCTCACTGCTTATGATAATGCTCAGCCAGGGGTTTAAAAATATATATAAGACCTATTTTTAGATTTACAGTTCAGTGACTTATTGTTTCACACAGTTACTCGGATACAGTTGAGGTCAAACATTTAAATTATTATGTCACCAAAGCGGAAGCAGGAAAACTGTGAAATTAATACCAAATGGGCCATGGCTACGAGCAACAAGGAAAAACAAATTTCAGGATGTGCAGACACTGATCCTGGCCATAAAAATATTGTTTGGAGTCCCGGATCGACTTCATGAAACTTACAGCCATCCACATTGACGGTGTTGACGGTGTTTGGTCAAAAAGGGTATCAATGTGAAAGTAAGTCTTTTTAGAGTCACGTTTGCTGTACAAGACACATATTTTTCATTGCATGGTTAAATCAGTAATAATGCATCAAGAATTTCCATGATGTATGTTTTATATTAAGAAGATTTCTTAAATATGATGGTGGAATTGTTGCAGTTGGTTCAATAAGGATGTCCCCTGGCCATGGCGTAAACGATCTTGCATCTGACCCAGCACTTTTGGGGGCTAGCACAGCACCAGTTTTTCTTGGCACCAAGTCGGTGCTTTCCTTTTTCTGTATTAAAGTGGCCTTTGAAGTCATCATCCAAGCAAACAAGCTACTGTATAAACACTTTTGGTTATTCCCATTTAAATGTTGACTGCTTTGAAAATGACCTGCAGTCAAAAACAGACGGTTGAAAAAGTTGTTTTTGTAGGATGTTGATCACTGAGTCAAGATGAACAGCAACAAATAACTGTCGAACAATCAGGTGCTTACCATCTTTGGGGAATTTATCTTCCATGAGTGGTAAAGTGACTAAGCTGTGCGCATTGACTGAAAGTTACGCACCTAAACCTTCAGCCAAAACACCCATTTCCTTTGTATACGGCTCCATATTGTCTCACCTTTCCTCCTGTGGTTTTCATGTGAAAAGTGAAACCCCCCCTGTCATTATGAAAGCAGCTGCTTTCATTACTTTCATAATGACAGACTTTTGGGAAGGAAAATTCCAAACTTTTTTGCCGGAACGAGGGCTCTCTCAACTCACCTCACCTCACCTCAGTGATGTGAAGATTAACACACAAAAATGTTATTTGATTTCAGTTTGAGGAGAAGCCTAAGTAAAACAGAAGAAATTGAAATTGAAATACTGCTGGTACATAGATTTGCTTGTTTTTTAGTATCACTGCATCCAAAAAACTTTAGAAGATTGTTTTAAAAATGTTGTGTTTAAATTGAATTTAACATTTAAAAAATGTGAAGATGCTTCACGCAGGTCCAGCTGGGACAGATCCAGGAGAAAAAAAATTCTACATAGTTGCCTATAAACTGTAAACTGCAATTTGTACATCTTCCTGTGAAATTATTGTAAATGTACAAAAAAAAAGAAAAAGAAAAAAAATGAATAGTTTCTGAAAACATAATTATTCCCTCTTTTTGGGAAACAGTGTATATGTTGGAATGGGACTACCTTAGTCCTCACAGAAGAGTTGAAAAAGTTCCCCCGATGCCCCTCACAACCTGATCCTTGATTCAGTACATTAATCGAAGCACATTGTAAGGAAGCTGTTTTTACAAGCTTAGACTTCCTGTTCAGCAAAACAAGTATCTTCTGCTATTAAAGCTTTACTGGGAGAGACGCTTTTGTGGGGGGCGGGTGCGCCTGCCCGCGTCGGCGGCCGGGGCGGCTCTGTCTCTCCGGGCAGGCTGGCCTCGTGTCGGGTGGGGGTCGTTGGCCTGGGGCGTGAGGGCCTTCTGGCCGCATGTCCGGCCTGGACCAGGGATCGCCTGGGTCCCGGTCCATCGCCGTGGGATCCCTGGCTGCCTCTTCCCATGGTCCTGGGGGCCCCGCCCGCGGGTCCCTACTTTAGATAGACTTCAGGTGGAGCTTTGATAGGACTATCACACACACACACACACACACACACACACACACACACATACACATACACATACACATACACATACATACATACATACATACATACATACATACATACATACATACATACATACATACATACATACATACATATAGCCACACAGATATATACACACACATACACACACACACACATAGCCACACATACATATACACGCACACACACACCCACACACACACACACACACACATACACATACATACATACATACATACATACATACATACATACATACATACATACATACATACATACATACATACATACATACATACATACATACATACATACATACATACATACATACATATAGCCACACAGATATATACACACACATACACACACACACACATAGCCACACATACATATACACGCACACACACACCCACACATACACACACACACACACACACACACACACACACACACACACACACACACACACACAGACATACTGTATACATACACACGCGCACACACACACACATAGCCACACAGACATATACATACACACACACATAGAGACATATACACCGGCTCGTTCACCTGCATGCTTGCTCTGTAGTTTTTGGGGTTAGTTAATCGCGGTAGCTCAGCTCAGTTTGTGATTGGATCCCGAGACTTGGGACGGTTGCTGCTCGTGTTTTGTCCGGTTCCGTGGCGGTTTCGTGTCTGTTCTTTTTTTTTTTTTTCAGATTTCCAGTGCTCGATGTGCGCCTCCATGTGTGTTCTCGCGTCCTGGATTAGCAGCAGATGTCACCCCCCTTCCCCCCAAAAAAACAAAAAAAGATTGTATGTGTATATATATGTATATATATTCAATATAGTAACAATGCACATATACTGTATATATATATATATATATATATATATATATATATATATATATATATATATATATATATATATATATATATATGCCTTATATATATATATATATATATATATATATATATATATATATATATATATATATATATATATATATATATATATGCCTTAGGTTCTTACCAGCATGGTATTAACCATTAATACGTGTGCAGACTAGGTAAAAAAATAAAGATAAAAAAAAGCTTTACTTGGTAAACCTGGAAATGTGATGTCACCTACTGATCTGTCTTTCCTTGTTTATTTCCTCTGAAAAAAAAGATAACATTTAAAATGTTAAAAAATAAATCCAGATTTGACATGGATATTTATTAAGAATTTTATTTCAGGCACTTATTTAGAAAAGTTAGGGGAACAAGGATAAAAAAAAGCAACTCTGCAGACAAATTAGTCTAGTTTTTAAAGACAAATCTATCCCCCATCCTGTCTTGATGTAAGATTTCAGTGGCTCAATATATGATAAATGTTCCATGTTATCCTTTCTGTTCGTGGAGACAATAAAAAAAAAAGTTTAATTCAAGAAAGTGAAGTGAAATCTGCTGTTTGGCAGCAGGCAGTAGGATTACTGACAATGACAATTACTGAAATGACAGTTGTTTTACGGTCATTAAAAGGAAATCTCAGCAGAGGGGAAACCACTGACCGCTTCTAGTTAATGCTGTTTAGTATTTTTTCTACAAAAAAGGGTCATATGAAAAGTCAAATCAGAAAACGCGCAGTGACTGATAAAATCTTATCATTATGAAGTGGAAGTCTTTGTGGTCATCTAAAATTTTACTTTAATATCGGTCAGGAAATTTTCCACCCCAGGGGTGTTCGCTAGTGTCAACAGTACTACAATAAAAACAGTGCGAAAATATGCCTCTTAAAACAAGTTCACAGAATTTGTGCCATGTTTTTACGATATAAAGTCATAATTTGGAATTTATAAAGCGTGTAAATCTGTGTGACAGAAATCTCTGACTGAAGACACCCTGTTACTGAATCACTGTATTGTGAAGACGATGCTCAGGGTTTTCCAGGATCATCAGTTTATGAAGTATCCTCCTTTCCACAATTAACTGCAGAGGCTTCAGAACATACCCCAGAACAAATTTAGCCTTCTTTCCCAGTTTGTTCAGTTTCATTAGGTCATTGGCTCTGATGCTGTTTCCCCAACAAATGACAGCAGATGGGATTAAAGTCTCAGCAACAGACTTATACAAGATATTCACCATCTTGCTGGAAATACTGAAGGACCTAAGCTTCATCAAGAAATAAAGTTTGCTCTGTCCAAATATTTTGTTTGAAATATAAACAAAGCCTTAAAAAAAATCCCTAAATTCATACTTACTTTGGACAATTGATATGAACATCAGTTTTTACATAATTATGACACAATAAAGCCCTTATTGTTGGGCCTCTGTAGAATACCATATTGGCAGGATCTATCCCTGGTTAATCCAAAACTAGGCAAATGGGGGGAATGAATGCTCTTTATTATGTTCCTTCCAACTAGGTGAATATCCGAACTGAAACTGAGTGTCTAAGTTACCAAGAATAAGACTTGAGAGATGAGTCAGATTTCAGTAGAATTAATTAAACAAGGTGTCTCGATGCAGAAATGACTCTGAACAAAGGAAGCATAATCATTGTAAGGCATACATGATGATTCATTCTTATGATTCTGGTAGACAAATCATAGGGTCAAGGTTAATCTTTTTGGGGCAGACTACCAGTCTGTACACTCAGTTGGGCCAAGGCTATATTTTGCTGCTCTCAGAAGTTTTGGTTTAATCAAGTGGCCAAGTGAACAAGCACAGTAATTGGTTCAAACATGCGCACCTAATCTCAGTTATCAAAAGATGGCTATCTTAGCTTGACGTAACTCATGCTAAGCTGCAATGGTATCTAGCATTACTTTACATTTATTCAGATCAAATCTGTCCATCCATCTTCATGTAAGACGCCGCTTCTGAAATGACAAGTGAAACGAATACAGCTGGTGCTGAAACTCGGTTTAATGAGTTTGATCCTGATGGAGGTCCAGGCAAAGGAAGTCAGTTGACCATTGGCCACTGGTCCTGCTAGTCTGAAATGGTCCAGGTCAACCCAGAGCAACAAGCTATGTTATCTATAAAATAACACTGATTATGCTTAATTATCAACCAGTGGAGCAGTGGAAACACACCAAAAAGCAATGCCAGCAACACTGAGGCCAACATTGTTGTATATGTCCAATTTATTTATTTATTTTTTTTTTTGGGCTCTAGTGGCCCTTTATTGAGATGCAGACTGGAAAGGGGTAGAGAGAGAGAACGGGGAAGACACGCAGCAAAGGTGCGCGGGCTGGATTCGAACCCACGACCGCTGCAGGAGGAGGACTGTAGCCTCAGTATATGAGCCGCCGCTTAACCCACTGCGCCACCGAGCGGCCCGTATATGTTCAATTTAAACAACTTAGTAGGAGACCTAATCGAGGTAAGCATTTATTCAGTGCTGATTGAATTTAGTAGTCAGTGAACAGACTCATTAGAGACTTGTCACTGCCCATGTACCACGAAGACTAAATGGACCATCTTCAGATTGCATGATGCCACAATGTATTGTAAAAGTACATACTGGGGAGACAATATTGTGCTTCTGTGGGATATGGGATTTTGTGAATGTACACCAGGACAGTGGGGGCAATTAACAAGGGGAATGCAGAGTGCATCTTTATAGTACTGGGTCTTCTGCTATGGGCGATTCAGTCCCTACACAAACGAAGTGAGTGTCTGGTCAGCATTGCTGATAGAAAGTTGGATTTTTTCCATCAGATATTCCCTTTGTCACCAGTATAAATTTCCAGGTGCTGCCATGGGGTCAAATGGGGTCCAATTTGGTGGTCAAAGGATTTCATTTCTGTTTCATGCAGATAATGTGGTCCTGTTGGCATCATCAAGTTGTGATCTTCAGCTTGCCTTGGAGCAGTTCACACCAGAATGTGAAGTGGTAGGAATGAAAATTAATGCCTTGAAATCTGAGATGATGGATCTCATTCAGGAAAGGCTGGAATGCCCTATTTTGGTTGGTAGTGAGCTGAGGAGTTAAAGTATTTAGGGGTCTTATTCACAAGTGAAGGAAGAATGGAGCGGGACATCGATAGGTGGATTGGTGAAGTGTCTGCAGTAATGTTAGTACCAGTCTCTTGTGGTGAAAAGAAAGCTGAGCCGAAAGGCAAGGATTTTTAGTCACTGGTTCATCCATGTTCCCAACCCTCACTTTTGATCAAAAGCTGTGATTAATGATCAAATGAGTAAGATCTCAGATTTAAGTAACTGAACTTCTTAAGCCAAACAGTGGCAAGGAAAACTCCCCTTTAGAAGGGAATAAACATTGAGTAGGACCTGACTAATGAGGGGGGACCCTCCTGTCGAAGGCCAGTTGGGTAGAGCAAGAAAAAGGAGACCAGAAAGAGAGAATGAAGAACAGAGAGACGAGACACAGACACACTGTCAAAGGTACAAAAGACTAGATATATTACTATTAATTAGAACGTATAAAGGGGTGTAGACATCAGACACTGAGGTGGTCTGGGGGTGGGAATGCAGGTAAGGATGTCAGTAGGTATCCAACACAGACATATACACAGACAGTGGATTGAGATGAAGAAAGGAAAGAGAAGAAGAGGAGAGAAGAAGGGGGCGAGGGGCACCGCTCAGTGGATCATGTTGGTGTCCCCCTGCAGCGTAGGCCTATGGCAGCATATCTATGATGAAGCTATCTTTAAGACAAGCTTTTCTAGTCTTGTCCTATAGCTGCAGCTATGACTACTGGTCCTAACACACTAAAGTTTAGGCTTTACTAGACAGACACGTTTTAAGTTTGGTTTTAAAAGTGGATGTGGTGTCAGCCTCCTAAACCCTTGATTTGGATACTCTAGGAACTACGAGTAAACCTGCACTCTGAGAATGGAGAGCGCTATAAAGAACATAAAGTACTATCAGGTCTCACAAATACTGCAGAGCTAGGCTGTTTTGGACTTTATTTACACAAGTAATAAAACTTTGAATTGGATTCTGAGTTTTACAGGGGAGGGACATGGTCTTTCTTGTTGATTACTGTCAGCACTCGCGCTGCTTCACTTTGGAACAGCTGGACGATATTCAGAGAATTACTTGGACATCCTGCTAATAATACATTACAGTAATCTAGTCTAGAAAATACGAATGTGTGAATTCGTTTTTCACCATCATTCAGGTAGAGAATGCTCGTAATCTTATGTTGTTTCAATGACAATCACAAAGATTTTGCACTGTTGTATGGGAGGCCACCACAACACTATCTAATCCTTTCGTAAGGTGTTTGGGACCAAAAACAATAACCTTGGTTTTATCAGAACTTACAAGGAACAAATGAGTGGACATCCAGTCCTTGATGTCCTAAAGACATGCCTGAAGTTTGGCTAGCAGTTCTGTTTCATCTAATTTCATAGAAAAATACAGATCTGTATCATCAGCATAGCAATGAAAATGAATGCCATGATTCTGATAATACTTTCAAAGGGTCGCATGTATAAACTGAACAAAATTGCACCTAGCACTGAACTCTGTGGGACACCCTAGCAGACCCTCGTCTGTACTGAAGTAACCTAATGAACATGAACAAACTGGAATCTGTCAGATAGATATGATTTAGAATGACATTGAGCTTTTCCTTTAATCCCAACAACATGCTCTAACCCAGGGGTTAGGAATGTCTGGCCTCCAAGCCCTATACGGCCCATGAGACTATTTCAACTGGCCCGCAAAGCAGTACAATTGTTAAGTTTTATATCTTCATTCATGCATATATGAATAAATAAGAAAATCAGAAAAAAAAGTCAACGTTCAAGTCAACGTCAATGTCTGTGAATACCTGCCATGTACGTGTCATTGCATTGGGCTGGAGTGATTGAATCAAGTGATGCATCATGGTGAATGTCAAGAAAAGAAAGGTTGATGCAGAATGCTGGGTATTCCAGGAAAACATTTAAAAAACTTTCTTTGTTGAAGTGTAAGGCAAACCAGCAAATTTTGAGTGCTATTGTAACTCAAAACATGCTAAACTCGATCAGAGAGGACAAATGTGTTTGGATAAAATGAATCTCTTCATCGGACTTTGGGTGCTCAACAAGCAACTTTCACATGACCACAGACTGACAGAGAGAATATTATGTTTGCAAGGGTTGTGATGAGTGAATTAATAGCCACGAAGTTGAAGAGACTTCATGAAGGAGTGCCTCGTAGCCACCACGGAGCTGCTCTCGCTCAACAAAGTGAAATTATTTCAAAGCGTCAGTTTGTCTCAAAAAAAATAATTTCAGACTGGATTACAGATAAGGCACAAAATATTGAAAAAACACTGAAGAACACTGTAACAGACTTTCAGTACTTTTCTCTGGCTTGTGATGAGACAACAGACATCACAAATACAGCGCAGCCTGCCATCTTTTTTGCGTGAGATTACGACACTTTGAATCAAAGGAGGAGGAGTTGCTGTCTTTGCAAACCGTGCATGGCACTACTAAATATGAGGATTTGTTTAATCAAGTTGATGTGGCCATAAATAATTTTGAACTGCCATTTTTTTTTTTCTTTTTTTATCCCCGATTTTGTACCCATTTTATCTCCCAGTGCTCCTACCTAAGACAGTCCTGGGCATTGCCCCCCTCTAACAACCCCAGGAGGCCCTGCACTGAGCTCAGGTCTCCTCCTTAACCTGAGGAGTGAGCAGCAGCAGCTTCTTTTCACCAGACAGGGTGGGGTTTCTCCGGCCGGACGTAGCGCGTGGAAGGATCACGTTATTCCGGCCAGATCCTCCCCACCCCATCTGGCGCCCCGGTTGGCCAGAGGGGGCATGTATAGCCCAGGACTGTTGCATGTTTTTGTGAGGGTAGCTCACATTAGCTACTCAAGGGAACACGGGGAGAACATGCAAACTCCACACAGAAAACTGAACTGCCATTTGAGAAGTTGAGAAGCATTGCCACTGACGGAGCTCAGTGGTTGGCGTCTGAGTCCAGAATAGATCCAAGTTATTTAGTTGTATGGCACTGTATAATACATCAAGAGAGTTTGTGTCAGTGGCGACTGGTGTAGTTTTCTCTGGGGCATGCAAATAGCATGCAAATAATGTAGTAAACTAACACACCTGTATTTGAATAAATTAAATTAACAATAGCATCATTATAATGACATGCAGTGTTTTATTTTTTGTACATACATTTTGTCCTGTTTTTGACAAGTTTCTTCTCCATAGAGTGCATGGCCAATGCATTAAGATGATGCTGTGTCGTTGTGTTCCTGAGGAAGGTCTTGATTCTCTTCAGTGTTGAGAAGCACCTCTCAGATTCAGCTGTAGTCATAGGAGTTGTGATGATGCCACAGTCTGAGAAGGTGTCCTGAAAATGATTCCCCATGAAGAGCTGGTATAGAGGGTCTGCATTGACGTCACATCCCCACTGGACCACGCCTCTTTACTCGCACTGAGTGGCAAAAATGGCTGCAACTAGTAGGGGAAACTGTGGAAAAGACAGGATAACAGCCGATTATCGGCTTAAATTAAAGGCAATTGGAGTTGACAGTGACCCGTACAGTTACCCCAAGAAACAGTGGTCCATGGACATTAATATTTGGCCACGAATTAAGTTTCCTGATATTTATATGTACTTAATTACGCCAGGGAAATACACGAAGCAAAGCTTGAAGGCATACAAAAGTCTTGACGCTTGGTCCGACTTCAAGGCAGAATTTGTTGGCGAAATTAAAGTGATGAGGACAACGAACTTTATGATTTGACCGTTTAACGTTAGCTACCCAAAAATCCAACATTACCTGATACAAAATGTGAACCACAAATCCACATTTCGGTGCCTGGAATCCAGTTGTTTCTGCGAATTGCAGCTATCCATTTATCTCTCTTAAGCTTATTTTTCGTCAGTCTGTAAAACGATAACTCCGATTCCTTGCTAATTCTATGAGTACAGTCGATGGCACAACAGCTCTTTCCCATTTTAGATGTTTTTAGACTGTGCTCAAACTGAAAGTTTACGCTGCCACGCAGTCTTTCTGCCACTCAGTGGGCGTAACCCGCTGTGAAGGCGCATCTGTGACGTAATGCGCATTCCCTCTATAGAGCCATAGTACCACTGCAGCTCTTAAACTCTTCATTGCTGTAGATGAGGGCTCGGGGGTTCAAGGTTGTTGTACTGCTGGAATCTGTCTGCTTGTAGCAGTGTAGCACTGACCAGCTGCTTGGTGAAGGAGAACCGGTTTTGTGCACGGCCTAAAATGGTAAGCAGAAGTAAATGGATGGATGGATCTTAATATATAGTATTGTCTGTGTCCAACTGGACTCACAGCAGTCTGACCAGTACAGATGGACCCTCCTATGTGATTTCTTGATTGTATATATTGTATTGTGTATGTATGTATGTATGTATGTATGTATGTATGTATGTATGTATATATATATATATATATATATATATATATATATATATATATATATATATATATATATATATATATATATATATATATATATGTATAGGCTCTGTCCTTCACAACAAATCAAAGATTAAACACTGTACAAATCTGTGTCACACTAGAGTTGTAGTCTAAAACAAAAGGAACCAAAAGCTACAAGTATGTTGTCATGGTCCACAGATTTGGTTGTTTTTAATAAAGCAATGTTTTGGGAATTTTTTTAATGTTCCGTTGGTCTGATTGTTTTATTTTGAAACAGTTTGTTCTTTGTGCTCTCTGGACAGTTTCTCATACTGTCCTTCTTTCTCTCTTGGGGCATGACTGAATAGGCTTTTCCACATAAAAAAAATTCCCATTGAGTGAAAGACCTGAATGTGGCAGCTGTGATAATTACTATTTCAATTCTCCCATTGTCAAGGAAAGTTGACAACGCTGCTTTATTCATTATGGTCTGTACTATCGGAAACACTGGCATCCGTCACGAATCGATTCTCGTCATACACATTGAAAGCTGAATGCTTGCGAACTTCCGTTCAAAACAATGGTGTGCAGTGCTGTTTTGTAAATGGTCTTTGATCTTTTTTTTTATTATAATGCGTTCCCCATGTTTTCCTTCATCTGGGTTTACATAAGTCCCAGCTGCTTGTAGACCTCTCTAGTACAGAAAACTAGAGCAATGTGGAGTCTGGTTGGAGTCTAGTCTTTTCAGTCAGACAATTCGGTGAGCATACTGTATGGCCGGCCTGGCTTCCACATCAGAGAACTTGACTCGTAGGGAGTGACTGACGGTAATTGCAACATCCATTAGTATCAGCCAAAAATAAATATTAGCTGGCCTTATGCCAGATAAGCTTTCAACATATTCTAGAAATATGAAAATATGTTTTTAGCCTAAATGTGGATTTTCATTTACAATGTACCTACTCAAGTACCTCAATCTACCTAATGACCTAGATTTCATTTGACTAAATATACACATCACATTTTACAGTGGACGAAAACACAAATTTCACAGAAATATAATGGAAAAGAAATTTAAGATTCTAATTTTGTATGTGTAAACTTTACTGTGTAGTAGCTACAGAATACATCAAAGGTTGTAGGCGGCCCCGATTTAGTTTTTTTTTTTTTTTTTACTTTTCATATTTATTTTCCAGTCTACAATACATGGAAACTGTCTCCTTGGTTCCTCAGGAGGTGACAACAAATACTTTTATCTTATTCCTACTAAGGATTATAGGAGCCTATCCCTGTTACAGTGTGGTTGTGTTGAGGACCCAAATGCAGGAGAGCAGGAGTTCACCAAAAAGCGGGGTTTATTGGACAAAAACAAAACCAAAAGCGCTGCTTAGCAGGATCAAAAAAGGCAGAACAGAAACCGGGATCCAAAACTAGAGAACATGGAGGGAGCAAACAATACGGACCGACAGGGAGCAGGGGAAAGACAAGACTAGATATACACAGGGGATAACGAGACACAGGTGCAGACAATCAGAGCAGATGGGAAACAGGAGGGGCAGAACTGAAACACAAACTGGCAAGGCAAGGCAAGTTTATTTATATAGCACAATTCAACACAAGGTAATTCAAAGTGCTTTACATTGACATTAAAAGCGGCAAGACATAATTAGAGAGTAAATAACAAATAAGATTGAATAAAGTTATGAATAAGATGATAAGAAAAGAAGTAAAATAATAAAAAGCACAAGCTGTTAAAAATAAGGGCAGTAGAATACAGCAGGTAAGTTTAATTTAGGAGTACGCTTGAGTAAACAGTAATGTTTTTAGGCCTGATTTAAAGGAGCTGACAGTTGGAGCAGACCTCAGGTCTACAGGAAGTTTGTTCCACCGGTGAGGAGCAGAATAACTGAACGCTGCCTCACCTTGCTTGGTTCTGGTTCTTGGGACACACAACAAACCAGATCCAGATGAACCTCAGGGGTCTGGGAGCTTCATAGGAACTAACAGATCAACCATGTGTTTTGGTCCAAGACCATTCAGGTCTTTGTAGACCAGCAGTAAGATTTTAAACTCTATCCTTTGACTCACTGGAAGCCAGTGTAGTGATTTCATGACCAGTGTAATATGGTCCAGTTTCCTGGTGTAATGTGGTCCAGTTTCCTGGTGTTTGTAAGGACTCTGGCGGCAGCGTTCTGGATCAGCTGCAGCTGCCTGATAGATTTCTTGTTCAGGCCTGTAAAGATGCCATTGCAATAATCCAACCTACTGAAAATGAATGCATGAATAAGTTTTTCCATGTCTTGTTTAGACAGAATCCCCTTAATTCTAGCAACGTTTTTCAGGTGGTAATAGGCAGATTTAGTGATAAACTTTAGATGGCTGTTGAAGTTCAGGTCAGAGGTAGGTCTGGGGGAAGTGTCAAACCCTGACAATCCCAGCTTTCATTGTGAAAGACAGAGGCACAGGAAAAGTTAACAATCCTATGTGCAAACCACAAAAACACTGTGGCAAGACATTCGTCAATAAATGTAGGATTTATTAAAACCTTGATGAAACAGCAGAAAGGGGTGACTCAATGCTTTTGCACACTGAATTATTTCAGAAACATTTATACCATCTGTAAAATTTTTGATGATAGCCACAGCACTTTTATTTGATTTTTAAATGTTATATTCTGCCTCATCACATATAACCATGTTTTGTTCTATGTTTAGTGTTTGCTGCCTATCCATCAGTTCACCAGAGGCATGAGGTGGTCAGGTGTCTACTCTATCACAAGACTTACAGGAACAAAACAAATGTGTGATTAAAGTATTTTGTGTGTCTTTCAAAATATCACATGAATATGAAATAGTTAGCAGCTGACTTGGGAATCCCAGATTTTGTACACAAACCCACACTGGCTAATTATTACAATTATTACAAACTACAACTGTGTTGTGACATTTCTTTTTATCACATCAAAAATTAGCTGCTAATATAGAGGTAGTATCTGCTTTGTCTTTCTGCAGTTGCTTATATTGATTTTTAGTCCCTCATGTTCCTTTGCACATAGGAAACAAATGTGTGTATTTCAAGTACACAATCCACAGTTAAAGCTTCTATCAAAAAGCTGATAGGCCAGCACTACCTAATCCTGTAATGTAAATGTGTTGTAATTATCTGTCCACGTGAATAACCAGAAATAAATAGTATTGTTTTATTACTGTCAGAGTGGGGGGTTGAGTAGGACCCAGATGCAGGAGTTCCAAAAACACAGTTTATTAACTTAAATCCAAAAAAGCGCTGCTGAGCAGGAATTACAAAAAAAAAACAAGATCAGCTGCCAGCGATCAGGGCAGATGGGAACAAGGGAAGTCAGGACAAAACTTAAACTTAAGTTACTTAAAGGACATGGGATTTCAAAATAAAACAGGAACCTAAATACCAAAACTGACAAAAACCCAAAACCGTGCCAAAAACCCCAAACTGTGACAATTACTATTTATTCATCACTGTATGTCATTTAGTGCAAATGGATTATAGCAATCAGTGGCAAGGGTTTGCTGACTATAGAGCACAAAGGACAGGGAAGGTTTACAGTGGAACTTCGTGATGGTGGGGAGGGAATATTGCCCTTTCAAAAGAGACTGGAGATCTCCAGTGTGTCTATACCATATTCTGAAATGTGGTATTCATTCAATGAAAGAGCCTACTGAAGAAATGAAGGGGTTGAAAAGGCTAAAGACTGTTCTGTCAAGCAGTTGACAAATCACAGTCATTGCTCGGTCAAAACGTTATGGGAGAGAATATAAGTCGGCATAAGTTATCCCTCACATTGTGAGGTTTGAGTCACAGTTGTTTCAATGCAGAGAAACACAAAAGGGCAGAGTGTAACATGTTAAATCCACAGTCCTGTGAGTGATTGGTAAAATGGCTTAAATGGTGAGGAGAGTCACAAAGTGCTTGTAGTGGAATCTTTCACAAATATCCTTCCAAGTAACAGCGTTGGGTGCACTGGTGAAGCTTGCTAAATCTTAGTTAAGCCGATAGCCCAGAGTTGTTTCCTTTTGCCCTAATTCCCAGCGGCATCTGTTTTGAGATGATTTGGATGAGCCTTAGAGTTGCAGAATCACAGTGCAATTTTTTATTTTTATTTTTTAGTTTAGTTTAGTTTATTTCGGTCATGACATCACAAAAAAAAGAAGAAAAATGACAACAAGAAAACCAATACAATGTTCAAAGAAAACATTACAAAAAGTTTTCCAATATACAAATACCATCTAGACCGAAAAAGGTGTAGGCTGAAGCAAAGCTTATTCATTGCCAGTGGTGGACAGTAACGGAGTAAATTTACTTGAGTACTGTACTTAAGTACATATCCACAGGATTTGTACTTTACTTGAGTATTATATTTCTTTGGTACTTATTACTCTTACTTGAATACATTTCAGAGACAAATATTTTTACTTTTACTCGAGTACATTTCTAGGAAGGCTGAAAAGTACTTGTTACTTTCAGGTCTGCTCTTTTTTCTTCTTCCCTAAAATCCTATTGGACACAAGCTGTTTTTGTCAAAGGAGGAGACCTATCACAGTGCACGCTCTCCACTGGGATGTACGTAAAGCGGAAATACGTCAAGCCTCCTCAAAACGATACCGCCAAAGTAGCCTGCGTTTGTCAAGACAGAGCCGCAACAAGTCAAGACATAACTGCAACAATGGCTACGCCTGCGTCAGGAGAAGAAAGACAATCCGCTGAGTCGTCTGAGTCTGATAATGAGCCGGACTCGGAGCAGGGACTTTCACAAAATCCTTGGCCGTATCTTAACTCAATGTTTGAGTTCGACCGAGTAAAAAACGAGGGCACAGACAAACCACAGACATTTACAACTTAAACTTTACAACTTAAATTAATTTTAAAAAAATATAGTAATTTACTGATGTGGAAAATAAGAAATTTACTCTTACTCTTACTCTTACTTTTACTTAAAGTAAATTTAAAAGCATTTACTTTTGGATACTTAAGTACCTTTAAAAGCAAGTACTTTTCTACTCTTACTCGAGTAATATTTTGACTGAGCTACTTTTACTTGTAACGGAGTAAATTTTGACGAGTAGTATTTGTACTCTTACTCAAGTACTGGGGTCGAGTACTCTGTCCACCTCTGTTCATTGCCTACCCTCAAAAAGATTAATTAAAGTAATGGAATGAAAGCAAGAAGTAAGAGAAAAGACTGACAGTAAAACAAATTGCCTCCATGGGGATAACAAAAATTCCTCAAGAAATAACAAAAATCTAAAATAAAGGTGCAGTCTACATGTTTCCTTCATCCTTAAAAAATCAAATCAAATCACTAATGAAATACCCAACTCAACATAGCAGCATCACCACTCATTAATTTGATATAAAGAAATCATCCTTCTTTTCAATGTTTTTTTTAAATAAAGTTAAGGTTCTACTTGATTTCAAATCCCTCTCCAACTTATTCCAAACATCCACCGCTGCCACTGTAGCATCTCAGTTTGGTGTTGGTTCTGATTGTTGATTTCCAGTGTCTGCTCTCCCCTCTGAGGTTGTAATGGCTTTGTCTTAAATTGGGCATATTTTGAATACAGTCTGGCAGCATGTTATTGTTGATTTTGAACATAATCTGTGCAGTTTTGAAGTCCACCAGTTCATTGAATTTAAGCTCATTTGTGTCTATAAATAATTGGTTGGTTGTTGTTGCTTTTATCCAACTTTGTATATGAGTCGCATTGCTTTTTTTTGGAGTAAAAATATTGGTTTCGTGATTGTCTTAAATGTGTGTCCCCATACTTCTATACAGTATGTTATATATGGTTTTATTAAAGATTGATACAGGAGATTTAATGAGTTTAATGTTAGAATATTTTTACATTTACTGTATATAGAATTGCAATGGTTTTTGATATTTTGTTTTTTAAGAAGAAGAAGTTTTTAAGAAGTTCATCTCCAGTAACTTCTGAATATACGCAACATAGCTTAAGCAATTCAGATCAACTGATAAGTGAAGCTTGGTTTTCTGCTGTAATAAGACCCCCAAAACCAAGCCAAGGAACAAACAGTTGGTCTTGAAGGGAGTTAAACCTGTCTGAATAACAAGAACTGTTTCAGTGTTAACTGGGAGACAAACAACTGTGAAATTTGCAGAGAGCATGAAAAAAAAACACAAACGCGACTTACATGCTGTGTTTTACCATGCTTACCATTTGACTTGACCATAAATCACTGACTTCAGTGACTTTTAAAGAAAATTCATTTGTAATGACATTTCACAGTAAACGTGGTTGTCGTGCTGTAGTGGTCCCCAACCCCCGGGCCGCGGCCCGGTACCGGGCCGTGGGTCATTTGGTACCGGGCCGCACAGAGAGAAAAAAAAAAAAAAAAAAATTAATTAAAAAATTATTTCTGTAGAATCCCCGACTGATAATGTTTGACTCTCAAACTGATGGTTCACAATGTTTTTATTCCTTGGATGTAAATACACTGCAAACACACCGTAAGAGCTATAAAGGAATAAAATAAAATAGTTAGTCTTTCTACATTCATACAAGTTTAACTTAATGAGTTAATGAGAAAACAAACATAAAAACACATTTATAGAAACACTGATATTATAGGTAATTTACAATTTCCATTATTTCATTTTATTTCTTCAAAAATGATGTTTTATTATTATTATTATTATTATTATTATTATTATTATTATTATTATTATTATTATTACTACTACTATAGCGAAAATACCACAGTTTTTAATGCCGGTCATTTTATTTAGTTCAGCTACACCTTTAGATTGGGCCGTGGAAATATTGTCAGACATTAAACCGGTCCGCGGTACGGAAAAGGTTGGGGACCACTGCTGTAGCTTACAACTTGAACAACAGACATATATGACCCATAACCAACTTCCTCTCCTGCAGTTGCATGCAAAGCTCAGCAGTGATGAACTATAAAAAGGAACATTTGTTTTGTAAATGACAGAATGTCACAGCTATGGAAAAACTCCATAGATAGCCATGTACTGTAGCAAGACAAGGCTTGAATGTAGCCCTATGTGTGGTATCACACGGGTTCAGATGAAGGCTATGCAAATACAGTTCCTTAACCAGGAATCATTATCTATTTTCCACCCTGAGAACTAAAAATAGAGAACTCGAGAGCATTAGAAGCAGATATTAAGGTTTCTTTGATTAAGCTATCAAAACTAATCAAATATAATCGGTTCCAAATGTAAATCATTACCCAAAACCCATGCTTTTAAAACTGCTTACCTGTCATTTTCTTTGTTTGACATATATTGCTTCCTGTTTTATGTTTGTAAAGTGTCTGAGTATATAGAGAAGTGCTCTATAAAATAAACGTTTTATTCTTATCATAAAGCAATAGGCACAATGAAAATGAAAATAGTGATTAAAAGATCTATTATTAGACATGATTTGTGCTAAACTACAACAAAAAGCCCTAACAAAAAACAAACCTCAAGTGCACACTTTCCTGAATTGGGAAGATTGAGGTTTAATGTCCTGAAAGAATGACATACCTCCTGCAAAAAGACACTGGGATAAGAGTATTATACTTTTAATTAAAAAAACACACCTCTGCATCATTTTTACCATCACATCTATGAATCTCAATCATGCCTTGGCCACTAAGAAGAGCCAACAGGTCAACACAAACATTGGTTTTTGCAAACACCGCTGAAAAAAAAAAAGCTTGAATGCAGCAAGATGACTTGCTGGGTAGCAGTGTTTGTTTGCAGCTGGAAGATTCTCGGTTCAAATCCTGGCCTTTTTGTATGAAGCACATTTCCTGATACTTATGTGGGTTTCCAAATTCAAAAATACTTAATTAAGCCCTGAAGGGAAATAAATTGTTGCAATTGTCATAGGTTAAGTCTGTGGGCAGGAAAAATCACGCATAGCAGTTTGTGTTGTTAGGCGTCTGGATGAGCCTCTAACTAAAGACCCTGCTGCTGAATCCCTGTGTTGTGAAGAGGATGCTTAGGGTTTTCCATGATCTTCAGTTCATGAAGTACCACAGTGCGTTGCACAATCAGCTCCAGAGGCTCCAGAACAGTCCCCAGAACAGAGCCAGCCGTCTTTATCCACTTGTTCAGTTTCTTTAGGTCATTGGCTTTGATGCTGCTCCCCCAACAGATGACTGCAGATGTGATTTAACTCTCCACAACCGACTTATAGGAGATATTCAACATCTTGCTGCAACTACTGAAGGACCTAAGATTCCTCAAGAAGTAAAGTCTATCCTTTCTTATTTTCTTAAATAAGCAGCAGTGTGTTGTCCAGGTGCAGACCAAGTTATTTATACTCCATCTCCACTTCTTCTCCCATAATTTAAAAACTAATCAAATTAATGCCGGCTCTCCTAAAATCCACAATCATCTCCTTTGTCTTTTTCAAATTCAAGATTAGATGATTGTTCCTACACCATATCCCAAAGAGTTCTCTTTACTCAGTCTCAGTATTTTTTGCAGAGCTGGGTTCCATTCTCGCTGGGGACGCTGTGGGTGCTGAGTGCGTGTTAAGTTCCTCCACGACTTCAGCACCAGCACCCTGGGTGGGGTTGGCGAAGGGGCCTTTCTGTGTGGAGTTTGCATGTTCTCCCCGTGTTCCCTTGGGTAGCTGATGTGAGCTACCCTCACAAAAACATGCAGCAGTCCTGGGGCCTCATTTATCAACCGTGCTTAGAAAAGGTTCTAAATTCTGTCGTAGGAATTAAATTTAGAATGTGTGTAAGTACAAAAAAATCCGTAATTATCAAACATGCGGACACCGGTCGTACGCACACTAGTAAGTAATCAGTGATGATAAATCCCACCTGTTCTTTACTGCCATGCTCGTGCATGGTTAGCGTCATTTGCATTCAGAAACGCCTCCAATTGACCATATATGGCAGCGACAATCTCTTAATAATACGTGAATGGATTCCTTCACATCAGCACGCTCTTTGAAAACGCACTCCCTGCCGAGCGCACGGTTCTCCAAATCCTCCAACACTGCAAGATAAGCCATGGTACTTGTATTTTCTTTTCAGGTCGTCCTGCCACAGCTGTCTTGTATAGCTTGTCACACCAATTATTCAAAATGTATGCTAAATTACTAATTGAGAATTTTTATTAATTAGAGGTAACAGGGAACATGTGTGAAGTTTGAGATTGCTGAACACTGTGACTCTTTTAATGGCTTCTATTTGTAGTTTCACCGTTCTACCACTTGTGTGTACGCATGGTCAGAGCTGTGCTTAAATTTACATACGTTCCTACGCACAAGTACAAGTTGATAAATTCCATACTGTAGCAGGGCGAGTGCTACCGGGGCCGACCGAAGGATGGAAAGACACAGAGTTTCGTGCAGACCCGTTTATTCAGCCACAAACACCACACACAGTGCAGAAGCACAGCATTAGACAGCTCCTCCGACATTCCTCTTCTGCTGTCCAGCTCTGCCTTATAAGGCAGGCAGGGTGGAGGCGCGGCAGCCACTCAGGTTGATGGGACACAGGTGCGCGTGTCCCATCCACCTCTCCACCATGCCACACACCCCCAACGCCAACCTCGAGCCGGGGTCCGTCCGGCCGAGCCTACTCCCCCCCCCCGCCCCCTCGGAGCGGGAGAGGAAGCCCGGAACCCTCCGGGCCTTCCTGGTCGGGGGGTCGTCCCCGGCGTCGGCCTGAGCAGCGGAACCGTCGGGGTGGTCGCCCCCGGCCCGCCGTGGAAGATGCGCTCGGGACGTCCACGACCGCCTCCCTCACGGCGCAGCCCCGTTCTGGAGCTGGTGCGTCCCGGACCACGCCCTCCTTCGTGACGCAGCCCTGCGCGGGCTGCTGGTCCGCGGGACCAGCCGTCGCTGGCGGCTGCGCCTCCGCAGCCGCCTCCCCAGCCAACTCCGCCTCCGTCTCCGCCGCTGACTCCATCCCAGGAGCCGTCGCCGCGAGCGCTGCCGCGGTGAACCTCAGACGGGGTGCAGGGATGGGCCGCTCCGTGGGTCCCGCCGCCTCGGGAGCCGTCCCTTGGCGGCCCGCAGCTTCTGCCTCCTGGCCTCTCAGCTGCGGCGCCGCCAGCTCCCCCCGCGCTGCTGGCGCAGGGGTGGGTCTCCCTGCCGCCACGAGCGCTTCCATCGCGGCGAGCTGCCGCTCGCCCTGGTCGCGGAAGACGGTTGTCAGGTCCGCCATGGCCTGGGCGAGCGCGTCCAGGGCCCGCTCCGGGAGGGCAGGGGGGGGAGTAGGCTCGGCCGGACGGACCCCGGTGCGAGTTTGGCGTTGGGGGTATGTGGCAGGGTGGAGGTGCAGCCAGTGTAGCAGGGCTAGTGCAGGAACCTTTTATTTTCTCCCTTCACCCAAGACACACGTGCTTCAGCTCCTTCACAGCAGACCCAGGGAGACGAGACCCTTTCTGCTGTCCAGCTCTGCCTTATAAGGCAGGCAGGGTGGAGGCGCGGCAGCCACTCAGGTTGATGGGACACAGGTGCGCGTGTCCCATCAACCTCTCCACCCTGCCACACATACTTTGCGTGGGAATGTTCTTACGCACACATTACGCACATATCTGTGCATACGCACGGTTGATAAATGAGGTCCCTGGGCTATACATGCCCCCTCTGGCCAGCCGGGACGCCAGATGGTGTGGGGAGGATCTGGCCGGAATAACGTGATCCTTCCACGCGCTACGACCGGCCAGAGAATCCCCACCCTGTCTGGTTAAAAGAAGCGGACTGTTCACTCCTCAAGTTAAGGAGGAGACCTGAGCTCAGTGTAGGGCCTCCTGGGGTTGGTAGAGGGAGCAATGCCTGGGACTGACTTAGGTAGGAGCACTATATATATATATATATATATTGCAGAGTGAAGACGAGTGGTGAAAGTACAGTCCCTTGTGGTGCTCCTGTGCTGTTCACCACGTGCTCAGACACACGACAATTCAGTATCACAAACTTTGGTCTGCCTGTCAGGTAGTCAGTAATCCAGGTGATTGTGAGGATTTTGGGATAAGAGGAGTACATATGTATAGTCATTCGAAGATGGATGAGATCTTTCTGGCAATGGAACATGCCAGGATGTGTAATGGTTGCTGAATGCAAATCCAGGAGATGGAGACAGCAAGACTTCACTTCCAGATCTCAAGAATAAAACAAAAAAAATCTGGATAATATACAGACCAGCAGACTTAGAGATTGAGGTTGAGAGGTTAACAAGATACTGGTTGAAAAACAAACAGGATGGAGGTGTGTTTGGCTGTGGGCAGGAAAGGAAGATGCTCAACTTATTTTTGAATGAAACCTGCTGAACAATAGTTCATTGGCTCTGTCCAAACTTCCATCTATCTGTTCCTCCTTCTGCTTGAAGCCTGTGAGCTTCTTCATCCCTGACTGCACTTCTCTTACGTTGTTCTGCTGGAGCTTATTCTCCAGTTTTTTTCAGTGCACCTTGTGATTGTCTCTAATCTTGACCCTCGGTTGTTTTTGTACTAATCTCAATCATTTTCCTGTGTCCCTCCTTGAAGGCTTTTCTTCTTGTTGAGGAGCTTTCTCCAGGTCACTGGTGATCCAAATGAATCCCAGTCTGTAGCCTGAACGACTGAAAATTATCTTGAATGTTTATAACTTCCCTTATTTGGAAATGTTTTATAAGTTAAAGTGCAGCAACCAGCAACAATCGTTTCTCTTAGACTGAAATGTTTAGTTAAGACTTATCTGAAAGCTGCAGACTGGAGAGCAGCAAAAAAACACCTGGTTTTAACCCTCCTGTTATGTTCGTTTCTCAGGTACATCAATGCTGTTCCCGGGTCAATTTGACCCGGTGCATGTTTAAATACCCAAAAGATGTCAGAAAACTAAAAAATCCAAACAAACATTGTTAATATGTCATTACTAACTCCATTACTAACTATTCTATCAATATTTAGTGCAATGGTGTTCCTTACCTCTGACAGGTAATGGTTCAATTATGATATGATTCACTCGTTTTTCATAAAAAATACATGTTTAAACTTTTTTTTTAATGTTTCACCACTTTATAACTTTTGAAAGACCAACATATAAAACACAATAGTTTGCATCACATGCTGCCCAGATTTTGATGCCATATTTAGCTGGTTTGGAAGGCATGTATTGCCTAAATGGGCAGCGACCTCTGAATGCCACCAGCCTTTCATCCACTGTGATATTAGGGCCTGGGTTATAAAGTAGTGGAAGTTGCTCTACCCACTTGTCCCACACTGTCCTAATAGCTGCCAGCTTGTCTCTCTCCCGTCTACCAGCCCTTGTCTCTCGATTATCAAATCGGATTACTCTGGAGAAAATGTGAAAAGTCTCCAGAGACATTGTCGCTCGAAATATAGCCCTGCCCGTCTCAGCATCCCAAAGACTGGCTGTCGATTCATCCTTCGACTTATAGACCCCAGCCAGGATGAGGACCCCCAAATACGCATCGAAATGTGTTTTGTCCAGCTCCTTCCACTTCTCCCCCAACACACGCCTCCCTTCTAGATTGGTCATTTCCAGAATTATTTTCTTTATTGAATCTGGCATGACCAGCTCAAAAGCTGACTTGATGTCAGTCACACGAGTCACTGCCATCCTAGACAGTTTTGCCTGACGCACATTTGGGGATGACGACCACTGTATTTCACAATTTTTTGACATTATTTTGAGTGTAATGTTGGTAGGATTCCCATGCAGAGAATCTTTTATATGTTTTGCCCCTCCCCTGTTGAGTGTCCAGTGAGTGTGGGTGGAGTTTTCCCGCAGTAGCTCAGGTGGTAGAGCGGGTCGTCCAATAATCGGAAGGTCAGCGGTTCGAATCCCGCTCCATCCCAGTTGCTGTCGTAGTGTCCTTGGGCAAGACACCTTACCCTGCTTGGCCCGTGTGAGTGTGTATGAATGTTGGTGGTGGTCGGAGGGGCCGTTTGGCGCGGAATGGCAGCCACGCTTCTGTCAGTCTGCCCCAGGGTAGCTGTGGCTACAAAGCGTAGCTTACCACCACCGGAGAGAATGTGTATGGATGAATAATGGTCTAAGTGTAGCACTTTGAGATTCGTTGAATGGAAAGTGCGTTACAAGTTAAATTCATTATTATTATTATTAGATTGGGGTGAAACATGTCTCACAGTTGCAAAGAAAGAAATAGTCTGACATTTCTGACACTCTTTTACCTCCAGATTGACTGCCGGGTCAAACTGACCCGAACAGTATCTATGTTATATAAACATGCAGGGGGGGGTTGCAAATATGTGAGGTGAACCATTTTCATATTATATGTTGATTACACTAATTAAGGCAAGCAGAAGAAGTTTCATACTGAAAAAATACTTTTAACTATTTTTCCCAGATCTTCAAACTTTAAAACGGGTCAATTTGACCCGGAACATAACAGGAGGGTTAATGATGTGGGCCCAGCTGCAGATGATTCAAGGACTGAGGATGAGTATCACCAGGAAATAAATGACCTTCTTAAATATAAGCAGGATGGGGGCAGTTATTGCACAGGAGTTTTTCCTTTTGGATTCATTTTCGTTAAACAAAATGAGGTGAATGGTGAAAAACCGTGACATTTATATGCTGTTGGTCTGCGGAGTTGCCAAATACTCAAACCAACTATGATCTGATATTTTTTCTTTAATTTGTTGACACAAAAAAAGATTAAAAGAGGGAGCCTTAACTTCTGCATGTAGAGCTGGCTGAGCTATCATTTTACAAACGTGGGGAAAGCTGAGGTCAGCATTGATGACATGCATGCAGGAAATATATTTCCCTAAATATTAGTAATCTGAAAAAGAAAAATGCAATTCAGAGTAGTTGCAAGGGCCTCATTGTCGTTAGATACTCAAATTTAACTCTGGTAAAACTTTTTTTAGATTTTCCCAGAAAGATTAATCAACTTCCTTTACTAGATTTAGAGACGCTTTACTTCTACTGTAATCCTGCTGCAACAAAAGTAACTAAATTTGGCTAGATAATAGACAAGATAAGACGTAGATGCTTGCTTATATCCTGACCAGTCGCACCACCTCAGTGTCTGCTGTCGTCATCCGCTTGTATAATCATCCCTCCAGTTCACCGGTTAGTCATTGTGTCTTTCTCTCTCCTTTCTCAGGTTTTCATTCTCTCTCTGTTCTCTCTTTTCCCTCTGTGCCAGCTGGACTCCAGCAGGACGGTCCCCCCCTTATGATCCGGGTCCTGCTCAAGGTTTCTTCCCTCCTCAAGGGGAGTTTTTAGGAGGGAAAGTTTTTCTTCCACTCACATTATTAATGTTTATGTAATATTGTACACCCCCTCCACGTCTCTTCTCAGGATAGAAACAGTTTCCTTACCTCCTGAAAGCCAAAATCACATCATTTGCATCATTCATATTAAAGTATTTGTTCCCACACCAAACCACAAACTGACCCACCACTTACACTATTATTTCTACATATGACAGGACTCTGATTGTACCAAGTCTGAGGTTTTAGCGGGTGGAGTAATATATATTTATATATTTTTATATTATTTTTTAAGAAACCTCTGGGTGTGGAGTTTGTCTGCATGGATGACAAATAGTCTTAAATCATAGGGCCCTGTTGTTGATGTCTGTGGGATATCTTCATCAGCCAACCAGACGCAACAAGCTTGTATATCCCAAATTAAATTACAAATGCTTTTCTTGGTTAAGTCTGTCCTGTGTCACCATCCTGATGACATTTCTTTGGAGTAAAGTGGGAAATGTTGTCACACAAAAGGTACACAGAGTTTTCCAGTTAAGGAAATTGTTTTGCGTCACTGCCCGCCGGAGTCATGACTCCACAGAACTTTGCTGCTGGAAGTGTTCCGACTTGTCTAATAAAATAAACCCTGGTATTTATTTTCTGTCTGTAGCCTTTATAGCTAAATATCCAAGATACCAGTAATAGGGGGGGAAATCCGACTCAAGTTTAAGAAGATAATATTTCGTTTTCATTATCAGTAATAAGCATAACATCCAGCTTCCAGGTCGCGGGGGCAGCAGTCTCAACAGAGAAGCATAACATTTATTTCTAAAGAAAAAGTGTTGGCTGAGAAGTGTCAGAAATCGTAGTAATGAAATGATCACATCACCAAAAGATTATGATTCCATACACAGACGTTCAAGGACAAAAATGAAAAACATGCTAAGTCACGATGAGATTTTTCAGCACCCTGGACAGATCATCATCTTCTAACTTTATTACAGTAATTAATCTACTTATTGCAGGTTTCCTCCATTTTAATTCCAGATTTTTCTAGATGCAATGAACACTTCAACCTTTACCCTTCCTATTTTCTACAAGCTTAAATGGGGGAGGGGGGGGCATCAGTAAAGCTCAAAAAAGATATAATTTCTGGTTCGATGCAACAAAAAGATAATTTACTGCATGTGTCTTTGCATTTTTTTCTAATGATTTTCATACTGACATCTTTTGGACAAGACATGCATTGCAACAAATGGAGAAAGTGAAAAGTTCCATGTTTCCAGTTATAGCCAAATAATATGCTCAGTTCCACGCAATGAAATATATGAATAAAATGCAACTTCCATCTCTCGATGTCCAAGAAGATATCCTACACCTTTGTCGCCCTGCAGACCAGTAGACTATCCACAAATCTGTTACTTTCCTAAAGCAACAACTGAAAACTTAATTGCATCCTTCAGCAGTTAAAACAAAGCCAACTTAGATAGAGTCAAGATAGCCAAAAAGAGAAGGGGAAAAAAGATACACATGTAAAATATGTGCAATGACATACGGTAATTACAAGTTAAAAGACACTTTTAAATGAGAACTGAGACTGTAAAATGACAACTTGTCCTATTGTTAAATGATGAAAAGGCAAAGGGAGGTGTAGGCCTATCCTTCTAAAATAATCAAACATCAGGGAAGCATGCAAAAGTAATAACCGTTAAACAGGATTTTGATCAGGGCTGAATACTATTGGATCAAGCACTCCATCTAGTGGTTAAAGAAGAGAAGCACATCAAGTCTGACGTCTTCAATTCATGTACGTTGATGTGAATACAATCGTACCACTTTTTTAAAAGTATATATATATATATATATATATATATATATATATATATATATATATATATATATATATATACATACATATATAAAATGACAATACATACATCATTTGTTCAGTGCCAATCAGTGGTTGTCCGACTTCTGCTCTGCATGTGGGTTTGGTTTTATCAATAACTTTGACATTTTCTGGAAAAAAACAGATCTATTCGGGATGGACAACTTTCACCTCAACCGCAAAGGACTCACGGCCCTGGCCTCTCACCTGTCCACACATCTCCCCTGTCACACAAACTGACGCCATAAGTCCACTCCCATCTTCACCTCAACCTCATAACCATCTCACATCCCCGTCATCACAAGCAACAGAGCTGTACATACCAACTGTCCCAGTACACCTACCCGCTCTTCCCGTCCCAACCTGATTCATCTCAACATCCTAAACAAGAACTCTCAGTCCACCAGCCCACATGCAACCCTGAACATGGCACTTTTTAACGTTTGCTCTCTGTCAAACAAGTCTTTTATCATTAACGACCTGATTTTAGATAGCAATTTAGACTATTTGTTTTTAACTGAAACATGGCTCAGCACTGATGCACCAGCTGTTCTCACTAAGGCTTCCCCACCACATTATAGTTTTTTATTTTCTAACAGAACTGGGAGAAGAGGTGGTGGGACTGCAACAATAATTTAAAACTCCATAATAACTAAGGACATTTCTTTCGCAAATTACTCATCATTTGAACACCATGCCTTTGTTTTTAGCAGTCCCCCGATTGTATGTATTACTATTTACAGACCACCTAAGCGCCATCCCTCTTTTATCAGTGAATTCTCTGAACTTTTATCGATTTTACACTCCACTTACAATAACGTTTTAATAACTGGTGATTTTAACATACACATGGATGACAATTCAGATCCCACCACGACTGAATTTTTAAATCTTTTGAACTGTATGGATTTTAAGCAGCACGTTACACAGCCCACTCACAACAGAGGACACGCCCTGGACCTGGTAATAACATATGGCCTGTCCACTGGTGTGTCCTCTGTTGTCGACCTGGCTGTATCAGACCATTATTGTGTGTTTTTTAGTATCACCAGTTTTACCCAACAGGAGGCCCCGGTGAGAACAGTGAGGAAGCGCTATCTTACTCCTGAAGTGGCTGCAAATTGTATTGAAATTTTACATAAAAACCCTGCTGACATCTTACCTGCACCCTGCGATCTTATAGTTGATCATTTTAACAGTAAACTGAGGTCAGCTTTAGACTCAGTAGCTCCACTCCACACTAAAATATTAACAACCAAACCCACATCCCCATGGATGAACACTGACGTCAAAAATTTGAAAATAAACTGCAGGAGTGCAGAGAGGAAATGGAGGCAGACAAAACTAACAGTACACTTTGAAATACTCCGGAACAAACTCAAAATTTACAATAAAGCAGTAAGACAGGCAAGAATTTCCCATTTCTCCCAACTCATCACAGATAAAAAGAATGACCATACATTCCTCTTCTCCACAATCGCTCGTTTAACCAATACTGATTTTAAGAAATCCTCCATGGCACAAACAAATGATCTATGTGAGGACATTGCAGACCACTTACAGAGGTAAAATCGATGGCATCAGATCCACTCTTTTAGAACAAAACAGTGTTGCTTTTAACAGACCTGAACTATGGAGCCAAATCAAGGCCAAAAGTTTTGCTAATTTGAAAATAAAATTTGAACCTGAAAATTCTTTTTTACAGTTTCAATTGTTTTTTTTTTCAGTATCAGATCTTTTTTTCAGTTTCAGAACTTTTTTTTTCAGTTTCACGTCTTTTATTTCAGTTTCAAATCTTTTTCGGTTTCAGATCTTTTTTATCAGTTTCAATTTTTTTTTTCAGTTTCAGACTTTTGGCCCCGAGGGGGGCGTGGCATCAACTGAGAGGGGCGTGGCATCATGAGTGACAGCATAACAGAGAAGGTAGGGGACGTTCCTCAGTCATGTTGCCTTCAGGAAACGTAGGTTGCAGAAGTTATCAGTAGAAGGATGATTCAACACTGTATATACACCATATTCACGTGATTGGCAGTGGAAAAAACTGATATTAGTGACACATTTCTGTTTAAAAAGCTGTTTTAGACTGTACTTGGCACCAATCGCAGTATAAAAGCAGTTCAACAGCCACACTTTAAAGTTTGACATTTCCCACTTCCACATACTACCAAGTACGGTCTAAAACAGCTTTTTAAACAGAGATGTGTCACTAATATCAGTTTTTTCCACTGCCAATCACGTGAATATAGTGTATATACAGTGTTGAATCATACTTCTACTGATAACTTCTGCAACCTACGTTTCCTGAAGGCAACATGACTGAGGAACGTCCCCCGCCTTCTCTGTTCTGCTGTCTCTCGTGATGCCACGCCCCTCTCAGTTGATGCTACGCCCCCTACACCAGATCGGGGCCAAAAGTCTGAAACTGAAAAAACATTTTAAACTGAAAAAAAAGATCTGAAACTGAAAAAAAAGAAGTGAAACTGAAAAAAAAAAGATCTGAAACTGAAAAAAATATTTGAAACTGAAATAAAAAGTTCTGAAACTGAAAAAAAAGATCTGATACTGAAAAAATAAATTGAAACTAAAAAGTTTTTTTTAGGTTCAAATTTTATTTTCAAATTAGCAAAACTTTTGGCCTTGATTTGGCTCCATACTGAACCATCGCTTTTATCTGAGGAGATACTGGAGTATTTTGTCCTGGTTGATGCAGAAATGCTCGGTCAAGTTTTCTCCCGAGTTAACCCAACAACCTGCCTTTTAGACCCAATTACCACATCCCTCTTAAAACGATTGTATGGATTCTTTGAGTTTGAACTTTTAAATATTGCAAATTGCTCTATTCAGACAGGTGTCTTCCCTGCTGCCTTCAAAACGGCAGTGGGGAGGCCCCTTCTGAAGAAGAGCAACTTGGATCCTGAGATGCTTAATAACTACCGACCTGTATCCAACTTACCCTTTTTAAGTAAAATTATAGAAAAACTGTTTTTTATCCAGTTAAATGATGATTTTTAAATAGAAACAATATTTTAGAACAATGTCAATCTGGTTTTAGGATGAACCACAGTACCGAGACAGCTCTCGTGAAGATTGTTAATGATCTCAGGTGTAACATGGACTCAAGGAAACTATCAGTCCTGGTGCTACTGGATCTTAGCGCTGCCTTCGATACAGTAGACCACCACATCTTGTTAAACAGACTGAAAAACCTGGTCGGCCTCTCTGGTACTGTTCTTAACTGGTTTTATTCCTACCTCAAAGATCTTGCAAGTCTGGATACATGTTCCTCAATAACCCATGAAAGTAAGTGGGGGGGTGCCCCAAGGTTCAATTTTAGGTCCAATACTTTTAATCTCTACATGCTTCCACTTGGGGACGTCATCAGGAGACACGGCATCAGCTTCCACAGCTACGCTGATGACACACAACTGTACATCGCTGTGTCTCCTGATGACACTGGACCTATTGATTCCATTTTATACTGTGTTTTAGACATCAAGTCATGGATGGTAGAGAACTTCTTACAGCCCAACCAGGACAAAACAGAGGTTTTAGTTATTGGTCCTGAAGACAAGAGAGAGAAACTTTTACCAAAATTGAATAATTTGAAACCCTCACAGTGCGTGAGAAACCTGGGCGTCCTTTTCCACTCTGAGCTTAATTTTATTCCACACATCAGAAACACCACAAAGTTTTAGGTTTTTACCATCTTAAGAACATAGCCAGAGTCCGCCCGTTTCTCTCTCTGGCCAGCACAGAGGTGCTAATGCATGCTTTTATTTCTAGCAGGTTAGATTACTGTAACGCCCTGCTTTCTGGTCTTCCGAACAAGAGTATGTCACAGCTCCAACTGCTCCAGAATTCAGCAGCACGTGTGCTGACGTAGACCAGAAGGCGGGCTCACATTACACCAGTTTTAGAATCGCTGCATTGGCTCCCTGTACGCTTCAGGATTGATTTTAAGGTTCTTTTACTTGTTTTTAAGTGTCTTAACGGCCTTGGCCCTTCTTATCTCTCAGACCTGCTTTTACCATATCGGCCCTCGCGGACCCTGAGATCCTCCGGTACTGGGGCCTCATCTATAAAGCTTGCTTGCGCAGAAAAAGCGCCTGAAAGTTGCGGAAGCCGCCATCTACGCAAAGCCTCGGATCTAAAAAGAAAAAACTAATCGGAAAAATCTGCGTATCCCTACGGCAACCCCGACCCTCCCGTAAGAATTTACGTAAGACACGGGGAACTGGCGAGGCAGGCTGTGAGGTGGTGAAATGAAGCCAGATTCATCATGTCATACTGATCGTGTCCCTCTGTGTGTGAAGCTCAGTCAATCAGGACTCTGGTGCTGCTGGAGCTGCAGCCGTGGTGACACGCCGGGAACCTCCTCTTCAGCCACCACTTTAGGACAGAACAAATGAGGGGCTGCGTTTAGGGAGCCCCACGGAGCCCCTAAAGGGACTCCGATTTTTTTTCATATATATAATGAGTTTTACGCGCGCGTGAAACCTTTTGTAAGCCTAAATTAGGGTCCCGCGTAAAAACGACGCAGAGCCTACGGCGTAGGGTACGCAGCGACGCGCACCTACGCCGTAGGCTCTGCGTTGGTGTGACGCAGAACCATAAACCCGCCCTGAGCACCTCTGAGGGGAGGGAGGAGGAGTGGGAGCGGGGGGTGAAGCGGGGCTGCGGGGCCGTTCTCGTATCGCTTTCATACAGTGTCTTGATAATTTGCAATTTAAGGCTGAGCCTACCGTTAGTTTTTAAACTGTAAAAAGTAAGGGGGAAAAAAACATGATTTTGAAAAGACGGGGGGACGTGTGTGTCCCTGTTGCGCCGGGGAACCCACGGCGTTTAGCGCAGCAACGGCGTGCTGCCACTCACTCTCTTTATTTCATATTGTTTATATACTTATTCTAACTTTTACTGTGACCAAATAACGTCGTTTTCCTGTCCCCTCATCCACAACATCTAGATCTCCGTGAAAGTCAGTGTCACGGTGGTGGGACACCCTCTCATTCATTCTGACGCCAAACAGGCTGCAGGAAACCACTGCATATGCTCAGTAGGCTCATCCATATGCATTTATGGTAAAAAGAAAGTGGGCGTGTAGAGGGCGGGATATGAGGCGGATCCAGCTGCGCAGCCTTCCAGCATGACTGTGATTCATAAAACGAACATTGCGTGCAAGATTGCGTGCACATGGTTTTATTGATCCGGATTTTTTTTTGCGCCCGGCACTTTCGGCTTTTGGGTGTACGTGCAATTTTAGTATGACTCCTACGCAGTCCATTTTAAATGAGGCCCCTGGTCTTTTATCTGTTCCCAAAATTAGAACCAAAACCTTTGGTGAAGCTTCATTTCACTTTTATGGCCCACGCCTGTGCAACAGCCTGCCGGAGGAACTCAGGTACTCAGAGTCTGTCCATGCTTTTAAAGGTCGGCTCAAGACTCACCTTTTTAAATGAGCTTTTAACTGAGTCTCCTTTTACTTGTTTAGAACTACTTACTCATTTTTTCCTTTATGTAATTTTATTCCTCTTAATTTTCTCTTAAAGCTTTTATTAATTACTTATTTATTTTCTTACTTATTTACTTATTTATGTTTTAATCTTGCTTCTACTGCTTTAGTGCCCATAAGTTATATTTTATATTAGCATTCAAGTATGCTGTTTTTAGTATGTTTTACACTCCTTGTAGTTCTGTTCATATCTTGTTTATTGTTTCTTAGTTTTCAGCTCCAGTGTTCTCCTCATGGGGGCCCTCCACGCCGGGAGCTTGGTCTGCCTACGGGGGGCTGTCCTGGCCTGGATAGTTGGGGTCCTGCTCCAGGGTCTGGATAGTTGGGGTCCTGCTGTCCTGGCCTGGATAGTTGGGGTCCTGCTCCAGGGTCTGGATAGTTGGGGTCCTGCTCCAGGCCTGGATAGTTGGGGGTCCTAGTCCAGGGCTTTATAGCCGTGGTGTGGGCCCCTCTCTGTCTGGGTGGGGGGGGGGTCTCTGGTCTATCGGTGCTCAGCCATACTCCATTTTTATCACAAGGGTGGGGGTGCCGGGTGTGGATGCATCTGTATAATATGCTGTGTGTATGTGTGTATGCCGTATGAATGAGGGTACGGGGAGTGGGGGGGTCAAGGTCTCTTTTTATGTATTAAAAGTAAAGCACTTTGTGTTGCACTCCAGCTGCATGAAAAGTGCTATATGAATAAATAAAGTTTAAGTTTAAGTTTAAGATCAATCCATCTTTTATAGCTGCTTAATCCAATGCAGGGGGACACAGGTCTGCTGGAGTGTATTCCCACTTCCTGTGTTCAATTCAAAACAATCAACCTATGCATTTTTGGCCTGTGGGAAGAAGCCAGAGCACCCAGAGAAAACCCACACAAGGATTGAGAGAACACGGAAACTTAGAAAGCAAACAAATACAGCAGAGAAAGAATTGAGACGTGCAGCAAGACCCAAACTTCTCACCTGGATAACATGGTCACTCAAAGCCCTACATCTGGCATTTAGTGTCACAATCCACTCACACTCTGATACCTTTTAAAATATACCATCTTGGGCTCATAACTTGTTTCAGTGTAAACATCCCTGAAAATGCTTTATCCAAATAGTGCGAAACCCACTGAACGTTAACGAGATCGCTAACAACCGCTAGCGGAACCGCTAACGGGACCGCTAACGGGACCGCTAACGGGACCGCTAACGGGACCGCTAATGGGATCGCTAACGGAACCGCTAATGGGATCGCTAACGGAACCGCTAACGGGACCGCTAACGGGACCGCTAACGGGACCGCTAACCGAGCCGCTAATGGGGTCGCTAACGGGACCGCTAACAACCGCTAACGGAACTGCTAACGGGACCGCTAAAAGAACCGCTAACGGGACCGCTAACGAGATCGCTAACAACCGCTAGCGGAACCGCTAACGGGACCGCTAATGGGATTGCTAACGGGACCGCTAACGGGGTCGCTAACTGGACCGCTAACGGGATCGCTAACTGGACTGCTAATGGGACCGCTAACGGGATCGCTAACGGAATCGCTAACCGAGCCGCTAACGGGACCGCTAACCGAGCCGCTAACGGGATCGCTAACCGAGCCGCTAACGGGATCGCTAACGGGATCGCTAACAACCGCTAACGGGACCGCTAACGGGATTGCTAACGGGACCGCTAACGGGGTCGCTAACTGGACCGCTAACGGGATCGCTAACTGGACCGCTAATGGGACCGCTAATGGGATCGCTAACAGGACCGCTAACAGAACCGCTAACGGGACCGCTAACACCAATAGCACTACCATCCCATAATAAACACCTACCATCCCATAATAACACTAACATCCTATAAAAACACTAACATCCCATAATAACACTAACATCCTATAAAAACACCTGCCATCCCATAATAACACTAACATCCTATAAAAACACCTGACATCCCATAATAACACTAACATCCTATAAAAACACCTGCCATCCCATAATAACACCTATCATGTGTGTGTGTGTGTGTGTGTGTGTGTGTGTGTGTGTGTGTGGGTGTGTGTGGGTGTGTGTGTTCATCTAAGGTTAAAAGGTCAGGGTTCAGATTTCTCCATTTTCCAGGTTATACTATGAAGTCTGTACTGAGTGAGTCATGTGACCAGTTCTGGGTCAGCCTAATCAGTCAACAGCTGAGCTCTGGTTGCTAGGGGCAACAAGAACCTGATACAGAGGGAGCGGGAATGACTCAGCTGGATTTTCGGTTGTGACAAACCTGAAATCACTCCACTTTGCGCTCAAACCGTAGCACTTAGCAGAAAAACGAAAACATTTTGAGAAACAGAGAACCTACCAGATTATCTAAATGTTATTTTCATACAGATATTCCTTAAAATGTGTTAGTAACGGCAATTCGAAAACAAAAATGAGATTTTTTTTAAGAAAACTTCATTTAACATGGGAGTCAATGAAGAGACAGACAGGAATTGGCGTGACTGTTGGCTCCCCCGTTAAAATTTTGTGCACACCACGCCTGTGAAAGTCACATTTTATAAATCACAACACCTATGTCTATATTCTGACCAAAAATGATCTGTCTACCTTTTACGGTTTGGCCGTGACCTCGAGTTACAAATAAGAAATCATGTTTTTTTTTCAGTGTAACTACACTCTAGCAAACTGACTCCCGTGCTCTAGATTTGAAAAAAAGTGATTTCCAGTCCTCGCTTGAGCGCTCATATCTTGAAAAGTGTACATTTTAGGAAAAAACAGTCCGGGGTTTGGAGAGAGAAGAGAAGTTTTCCTCCGTTTTGAAGTTTGAATGACGTTTCTACGTCCAAATATGAGAAAGATACGTGACTCGGAAAAAAGGTGAATTTTGTCTTTTTTTTCTCAACATTTTCCCATCCGCTTATAATGGCGCCATTGAAATGCATGGGAAAATCTTCCCCATTAGTTTGGAAATTTGGAAATGTTTTTGCACTTCGTGCAAAAACTATTCGTGCCATCGTTCTGAAAATCCACAGGACTGTAGTTAAATTCAGGGCCTACAACTTTCTAAATCGGTTCGGAATTTTTCGAGTAACGGTGTGCGAGTGGTGAGGCCCCAAAGTTCATGCAATGCGTTCCGGATGGGGCAAAAAGCGCACGTTTGTGCACGTTGCGCAAAAACGTGCACGCCAATTGCTTATAAAAGTCATACCCATCGATTCCCGATTAAGGCGCACGTTTCTACGTTTTTACTTTTCGCGTTTTCTCAAAGCTGTGGGACTAGTTACGGGACGAAGTTTATACGGAAGAATATGGAATAAACTAGACAAAATTCCCGGGAAATTTTGAAGTGCCACGGACTACTGCCGGATGATCGCGGGGCTTATTTGCACCCATGAAGGTCAAGGACTCGATACTTAGTCATTTGACACCACCCATGACTCTCTATGTCAAACCATTCAAAAGTTATTACAGAAAATATGTAATAGGCTAATAGAACCGCTAACAAGACCGCTAACGGGGTCGCTAACTGAACCGCTAACGGGATCGCTAAAGGGATCGCTAACGGGACCGCTAACGGGACCGCTAACCGAGCCGCTAACGGAATCGCTAACCGAGCCGCTAACAACCGCTAACGGAACCGCTAACGGGACCGCTAACGGGACCGCTAACGGGACCGCTAATGGGATCGCTAACGGAACCGCTAACGGGACCGCTAACGGGACCGCTAACGGGACCGCTAACGGGATTGCTAACGGAGCCGCTAATGGGGTCGCTAACGGGACCGCTAACAACCGCTAACGAAACCGCTAACAGAACCGCTAACTGAACCGCTAACGGGATCGCTAACGGGATCGCTAACGGGACCGCTAACCGAGCCGTTAACGGAATCGCTAACCGAGCCGCTAACAACCGCTAACGGGACCGCTAACGGGACCGCTAACGGGACCGCTAATGGGATCGCTAACGGAACCGCTAACGGAACCGCTAACGGGACCGCTAACGGGACCGCTAACGGGACCGCTAACGGGACCGCTAACGCGATCGCTAACGGGATCGCTAACGGAGCCGCTAATGGGGTCGCTAACGGGACCGCTAACAACCGCTAACGAAACCGCTAACAGTACCGCTAACAGAACCGCTAACTGAACCGCTAACGGGATCGCTAACGGGACCGCTAACCGAGCCGTTAACGGAATCGCTAACCGAGCCGCTAACAACCGCTAACGGGACCGCTAACGGGACCGCTAACGGGACCGCTAACGGGACCGCTAACGGAACCGCTAACGGGACCGCTAACGGGACCGCTAACGGGACCGCTAACGGGATCGCTAACGGAGCCGCTAATGGGGTCGCTAACGGGACCGCTAACAACCGCTAACGGAACCGCTAACAGGACCGCTAACGGGATCGCTAACGGGACCGCTAACCGAGCCGCTAACGGAATCGCTAACCGAGCCGCTAACAACCGCTAACGGAACCGCTAACGGGACCGCTAACGGGACCGCTAACGGGATCGCTAACGGAACCGCTAACGGGACCGCTAACGGGACCGCTAACGGGATCGCTAACGGGATCGCTAACGGGCCGCTAACCGAGCCGCTAACGGGATTGCTAACGGGATCGCTAACAACCGCTAACGGGACCGCTAACGGGATTGCTAACGGGGTCGCTAACTGGACCGCTAACGGGATCGCTAACTGGACCGCTAACGGGATCGCTAACAGGACCGCTAACAGAACCGCTAACGGGACCGCTAACACCAATAACACTACCATCCCATAATAAACACCTACCATCCCATAATAACACTAACATCCTATAAAAACACCTGCCATCCCATAATAACGCTAAAAACCTTAAAAAAAACACCTGCCATCCCATAATAACACTAACATCCTATAAAAACACCTGCCATCCCATAATAACACTAACATCCTATAAAAATAAAATGGGGATCATGTAAGGTCAGGGTTCAGATTCCTCCATTATCCAAGGTAAAGTATTATGAAGTCTGCATTGATGTGTCATGTGACCAGTTCTGGGTCACATGACCCGGAAGTATGGTAGTGTATATTGTATTGGAATGACTCAGCTAGTTTTTTGGATTTGACAAGCCTCAAATAACTTCACCTTGTAATCAAACTGTAGCTCCTATCAGAAAAACAAAGACATCGTGAGAGAGACAGAACCCGGAAGATTCTGACAATCTTAATTTTATTCAGATATTCCTTAAAATGTGTTAGTAACGGCAATTCGAAAACAAAAATGAGATTTTTTTTAAGAAAACTTCATTTAACATGGGAGTCAATGAAGAGACAGACAGGAATTGGCGTGTCTGTTGGCTCCACCGTTAAAATTTTGTGCACACCACGCCTGTGAAAGTCACATTTTATAAATCACAACACCTATGTCTATATTCTGACCAAAAATGATCTGTCTACCTTTTACGGTTTGGCCGTGACCTCAAGTTACAAATAAGAAATCATGTTTTTTTTTCAGTGTAACTACACTCTAGCAAACTGACTCCCGTGCTCTAGATTTGAAAAAAAGTGATTTCCAGTCCTCGCTTGAGGGCTCATATCTTGAAAAGTGTACATTTTAGGAAAAAACAGTCCGGGGTTTAGAGAGAGAAGAGAAGTTTTCCTCCGTTTTGAAGTTTGAATGACGTTTCTACGTGCAAGTATGAGAAAGATACGTGACTCTGAAAAAAGGGGAAATTTTGTCTTTTTTCTCGACATTTTCCCATCCGCTTTGAATGGCGCCATAGGAATACATGGCAAAATGGTCTCCCCATTAGTTTGGAAATTTGGAAATGTTTTTGCACTTCGTGCAAAAACTATTTGTGCCATCGCTCTGAAAATCCACAGGACTGTAGTTAAATTCAGGGCCTACAACTTTCTAAATCGGTTCAGAATTTTTCGAGTAACGGTGTGCGAGTGGTGAGGCCCCAAAGTTCACACAATGCGTTCCGGATGGGGCAAAAAGCGCACGTTTGTGCACGTTGCGCAAAAACGTGCACGTCAATCGCTAATAAAAGTCATACCCATCGATTCCCGATTAAGGCGCACGTTTCTACGTTTTTACTTTTCGCGTTTTCTCAAAGCTGTGGGACTAGTTACGCGCCGAAGTTTATACGGAAGAATAAATAAATAAAGAAGCCTGAGCAATAGTATGAGTGCCTCGTGCTGCGCACGAGGCACTCCTCCTCCATTGAGCTTGCGCATCTCAATGGAGGAGGAGTGCCACGTGGCGCAGCCGTGGCACTAACTAGACAAAATTCCCGGGAAATTTTGAAGTGCCACGGACTACTGCCGGATGATCGCGGGGCTTATTTGCACCCATGAAGGTCAAGGACTCGATACAGATTCCAATGACACCACCCATCTCGCAGCACGAGGCACTCCTCCTCCATTGAGCTTGCGCAGCTCAATGGAGGAGGCGTGCCACGTGGCGCAGCCGTGGCACTAATAATAAAAAAAGGGAAACCTTTTCTAGATACTAATATATCGCCTTCATTTTCATGTTTTTCCTCATTTTTTCGGCCGTGTTTTACTTTTTGGGGATTTTTTTTTTCCACATCAGTGCGGGGTCATGCTGTACACCCGCTGGTGCGCAGTGGGACTTTTGCAACTTTAGCATGCTAGCAGCATTGCCCTTTGGGCCATTCTGGACGATTGCAATATGGTCATGCCACTACTTGGCATGCCCATAATAATAATTCATTTTATTTGGAGGCGCCTTTCACGACACCCAAGGTCACCTTACAGAATAAAAACACAGGAAATACAATTAAAAATACAATAAACATCCATACAAGTAGCAAGACAAATAGTATAACAGTAGACAAACAAACTGGTGGGAAGTAGTGCGTGATGTCCGGTTATAGTGAATGGGCAAGTTTGAACAGGTGGGTTTTGAGTTGTGTTTTGAATGTGGTGATGGAGTCTATTTGTTTTATGTGTGGGGGGAGGGAGTTCCAGAGTCTGGGTGCCGAGCAGCTGAAAGCTCGGGCACCCATGGTGCTAAGGTGTGAGGTGGGAGTGTAAAGGAGTCCAGCAGAGGTTGAGCGGAGGGTGCGGGAGGGGGTGTAATCTTGCAATAGGTCACAGAGGTAAGTGGGGGCTAGGTTGTGAAGGGCTTTGTGGGTGAGGAGGAGGTTTTTGTAAATGATACGGTATTGGACTGGGAGCCAGTGGAGTTGGATGAGGACGGGGGTGATGTGATCAGATGACTTGGTGCGGGTGATGATCCGGGCGGCCGAGTTCTGTATGAGTTGCAGTTTGTCGGTGAGTTTGGTTGGGAGGCCAGTGAGGAGGGCGTTGCAGTAATCAATACGGGATGTGATGAATGAGTGGACCAGGATTTCTGTGCTGGATTGGGACAGTGCTGGACGGAGTCTGGAGATGTTGCGGAGGTGAAAGAATGCAGTCCGGGTGATGTTGTAAATGTGAGGTGCAAATGAAAGTGTGCTGTCCAAAATGACGCCGAGGCTCTTGACGTGGGGGGAAAAGGGCACCGGAAAGCCGTCGATGATGATGGGAAGGGCGGGAGAGGGTTGTGACTTGGTGAGGGTGGATTTGGAGCCGATGAGAAGACTAGTACACATTTAGGTCTGTAATGGAACGTGACTGTTGATATTTATAAGGGAAAAAAGGGGAAAAAAATTGAAAAAAATTGAAAAAAAAAACGGCCCATAGCGCGAGGCCCCGTGCGGTCGCACGGTTCGCACACCCCTTGTGGCGGCCCTGGTCCCCAACATTAAAACCAGGATGAAGGAAAGTCAGGATTTCCGTGTGAAATACGCTCGCGGTTCAACTGCGTCTCGTGGCGAGCCAGCCATAATGCGATCATGAACTTTTGGGGGTGTGATCGATGTCCTGGCCTCTTGATTAAGTTCCTTTATCTGTTCTTGAACAGTTTTAACAAGTTGCATGCAGTTATGCAGTCAGGAAGTTATTTTGCGCTTAGATCTGCAAATGCTAAAAGTAACATCTGCATGAGTGCTGTGACCTCTAACCTTGTGTTCCTCAGTGCAACATGCTTTTATCAACATAATCACTGGTATTTATTCCACTTGTCAATGTTTTTAATGTGTTTTATCTAATGTAACTGGTATAATCCTGGTTTTAAATGTATAATGCATTTTCAAAATGTTAAGCTTTGAACCTCATCCGTCTTTGAGCAGAGTTTAGTGTGAGTGCAAGCTATGTTTTTACTCATCACAAGTCACGAGTAGAGATGAATAAGGGAAGTTCTCAAGGGAAGTTGTTAATTCTCACACGAGCGAGGGGTGCAGGGAGATGTGTGCCCATGTGTTTTTAATCGGCCCCTATGCTGCGTCACTTGTTTTTATCCTCTTCATGACCTCATCACGCGTCTGGGTGCACAGAAGAGTAGAACAGCATGATGTCATGAAGGCGGGCCCACACTCTCACTTCCATGCACACGAAAACATTCTCACACTGTTTTCATCTTACCCACGTTTCACTGTTTGTTGACTTCCATGTCTCACATTCGTTCTCTCTTCCTCTAACATCTCTTATTATACTAATCGTGCTTTCTCTTCTAGTTCTTCACCTTCCCCGCCCTCTTTTTTTCCCCCTTTGGCCCTAAATTTTCTCACGGCTGCAGAAACAAAATCTCACCATTTCTTATAAACCTTTTGCAGAATTGCCTGCTATGTTGTTGTCATTTTTACAGCAATAACAACTGTGATATAAGAGGTCCAGTACAGTCCAGTCTAAAGCAATCCAATTCATTGCAGTACGCATTTTTGTGTG
This sequence comes from Cololabis saira, assembly GCF_033807715.1. Taxonomy (NCBI): domain Eukaryota; kingdom Metazoa; phylum Chordata; class Actinopteri; order Beloniformes; family Belonidae; genus Cololabis; species Cololabis saira. The sequence continues at coordinate 35,200,338 of NC_084601.1, forward strand.
GATTCTGCCATTTGACCTCACTTCCTCTTCAACATATGCCTATTTTAAGAAGGGTGCACAGCCCTGTGCTTCCCGCTTTCAAGGTATGGCAAATGCAGCAAGACGGGACGTTTAGTGGAGATAAAGATGGGAGAGTTGGATAATCCTTTTTCTGGTATTCAAATTCAAACATTTTAGAAGTAGGCTGCCCCAAAGTGTCATGGTTCTGTTTGTTTTGTAATTAATTGTCCCTTCAAACATTAAAAAAAATGATCTCAAACACAGAAAAATTATCATTTCATAATGTTTATAATGTAAAGTCTCATAATTTTTAGTCCTGTGCTTAGAAGGTGGATTTGATGTATTGACTAAAAATACTTTGCTTATCCGGGGTCCAGGGCAGTAACCAGAGGTGGACAGAGTACTCGACCCCAGTACTTGAGTAAGAGTACAAATACTACTGGTCAAAATTCACTCCGTTACAAGTAAAAGTAGCTCAGTCAAAATATTACTCAAGTAAGAGTAGAAAAGTACTTGCTTTTAAAGGTACTTAAGTATCCAAAAGTAAATGCTTTTAAATTTACTTTAAAGGGATTGTGACATGAAAAACACATTTTTCTTGATTTTTTGTGTTTTGTTGGGTGTCTTGACATCAATTACACCCAAAAAACAACGAACTTTTAACATTCAGTGCATTGTGTGCTTTCTGGGATTTTCCGCATAACTATGCAAAAACGGCGCATGTGGTTTGGTGGCGGATCGTTACGTAACGATCCGCTAAATCACCGCCCCCTCCACCCAGCTCCCTGTCTCCTCTCCTCTCCAGCGCACCATAAAGGCTGATTTATGGTCCGCGTTACACCGACGCAGAGCCTACGGCGTAGGGTTACGCGGCGACGCGCACCATACGCTGAACCCTACGGCGTAGGCTCTGCGTCGATTTAACGCGGAACCATAAATGAGGCTTAACACGCCTCTTTTGTTCTAATCACCGGAGGAAAACTGCTAAGAAGACCCGCGGCCACTGACTGGACTTAAGATAAGGGGACACTTTATTTACATGGCTTTATTTTTATGATTGTTTGCTGTGGTTCGCCCTCCTGCTTTTCCGTGCATGCTTCGCCTGTCGCTCCCGGCGCCGCTGTGAGCGTATGGCTGGCGGAGGAGGAGGTTGGGAGGAGGAGCGGAGCAATGATTGACAGGAAAGGGGGGAAAGGAAGCATTTTTCACGGCGCAAAAAAACACTGTAATAAAAAGCCAGGAAAAGATTACTAGAGTGAAGTTTTTCTTGTTACACTCTTTTAGACACATTTGAGGGATGTTGCCCAAGACTTTTAATAGTGTTAAAAGCATGTTAAAAATGATGTCACAATACCTTTAAGTAAGAGTAAGAGTAAATTTCTTATTTTCCACATCAGTAAATTACAATATATCTTTTCTAAATTAATTTAAGGATCTTTTAACTCTTGTTTCTGAGAATTAACTCTTTGAAACCAGCTGCACTGATGTGCTGCTTTTAGAACCACAATGTTATATAAAACCTGCAGAAACACCAAAAACAAATCAAATGAATGGGATCATAAGAGGACAGCAGATGATGCAGAGTTTATTAACAATCATGAACTGAAACCAAATGAACCTGCACCATCCAACTAAGTCTGGATCCCCCTCAAAGACCACTGCTTTACAAAAAACTACATCTCTGCTTTCAATAACTCAATGTTGAAGTCACTTAACTTTACAGGAAGGACATGTACCAGTACAATATAGCAATATAGAGCATAACAAACTGTCTCCCAATATCCGTCTAAAAATAGGATTTCAGGGAAGAAGAAAAAAGAGCAGACCTGAAAGTAACGAGTACTGTTCAGCCTTCCTAGAAATTTACTCGAGTAAAAGTAAAAATATTTGTCTTGGAAATGTATTCAAGTAAGAGTAATAAGTACCAAAGAAATCTAATACTCAAGTAAAGTACAAATCCTCTGTATATTTACTTAAGTACAGTACTCAAGTAAATTTACTCCGTTACTGTCCACCACTGGCAGTGACCAAGCGGGGAAGCCCAGATTTCCCTCTATGTGGCCACTTGGTCCAGCTCATCTGGGGGGATCCCACGGTGTTTCCAAGCCAAGAGACACAGTCCCTACGGCGAGTCCGGGGTTTTCCCTGGGGTCTCATTCCAGTGGGACGTGCCTGGAAAACCTCACCAGGGAGGCGTTAAGGCTGCATCCTAACCAGATGCCGGAGCCACCCTATCTGCCGGCTCTACTCTTCAGTCCCCAGAGGAAACCCTGCAGAGGAAACTCATTTCAGACATTTTTATTCAGTAACTTCTGGAAATAGAGAATTTTCTCCGGTATATTATTAGTAAGGAACACTAAATGAGGAGACGGACCTACTTAACTTCCAGGGAGCTCCATCACTTTATGCTGCATGTTTTGAATCATAAAAGATTCACAGACAAAATACTGCACTGAATTACTGTACACTGAAAGCTCAGACGGAAACAAAGTCACTCCTGCTTGAAATGACCTCCTTAGTTAGTAAATGTAGCGGCTACTTCTGTTTATGGCACAGCTAATTGTTCATAACAGGAATTCCAAAAAAACTGAGTAAATGCTGCTGAAACCTCTTTCCTCAATGTGTAAGTTGTAAGTTTCCTCATGTGGCCCCTCCAGCTTTTTCTGCGTTAATTAACTTGTGCTTTTGAACTTTTCTCCCCCCCATGTTGCAGAGAGCGTGCGGGAGGCGGTGGGTCGGCGGGTGAAACTCACCCTGAGGCACAAAGTCCAGCTGGAGGTTAAAGGTGACAAGGTGGAGAACAGAGTGCTGGTAAGTGAGGGTGGTCGCAATTCTTTTGGTTTCATTAGACTGGAGGCAGTTGAATCCACTTCTAATACAAAGTTTGCTTTTGAATTATTAAAGCAGCACTATGTAACTTTTCCACCTTAATATCATATTTCCAGAGTCATTGTGATGGTACATCAACTTCCAACAGGTTTAATGAACCTCTGTCATGGTTTGAGGGGTCTGTATCGCCTTCACTGGCATTATGTAACTTTGAGGAGCATGGTAGGAACCCTTCCACACTAAAAAACTACACATTTTTACGGCTTTGACTGCTTTACGGCATACGTCACTTCCCCCTCCTTCCCGATTTGTAGTCGAGACGAAGGCTGGGCGGGGCGTGGAGCGCAGAGCTCAGCTGGAGCTGGTATGATGGCCGAAGCAGTGAAAAAAACGAAGAAAATAAAAGTTTTATCGGAGGAGGCGATAAAAAGAAAGTGGGAGAGTAACAAGCTAAATGCCCGGACAAAAAAATAAATAAATGCCCGGACAAGAATAAACATTGGCCCGGCGTTCACTCGCTGGCGTGAGCTGAAAGACGAGGAGGGATGTCCGACAAGAGAGACAGAATTGTTACGATACAAATGTAAATGTAGAGTTCTATGTTCAATAAGAATCAAAATTAGAATGTTTTCACATACAGGGGATTCATCTTGGGTTCTAGTATTTTTCCTGAGAACTGTAAAATTGTGCAGGGCTGATCTGCAAAATATAAGGAATGGGCATTCAGTTATTCACAGGTTATAAAGTTTTTTTTTATTTTGTCAGTAAGTATGTTGGACTAGGGTATGAGTTTGTAGTTTGGGGCGCATTTTCTCGCTGAAACAGGACGGGGGGCGGGGGTGACTTCACTAATAAAACCAAGTTGAACTAGTTATTTTCAACATCGTCATATTATATTGTTTAGCCAAAAAATAGATACATTACCTCTTCGCTATCCATCCTTCAAACGACCGCTGAAAACAGAAAAGTAGTTTTGAAAGTCTTATTTCATTCAATATCAAAACAAATGCATGCGATGGGACAGGATCTTTCCGGCAGTACGCGCTGGTGCTCATGGGATATGTAGTGTTCTTTCTGGTAAAGCACTACCGCTTTTGTCCAAAGGAGCCGCCAAACTCAACAAAAGCTGAAAGTTACATAGTGCTGCTTTAAAACACCACAAATAACTTTTTTGTTCACATTAAAATGACAGTTTGGGCTTCATTTGAAGGATTTTTAGCTTACTTGAGCGTCATCTGGCTGCAGCAGTCTCCCCTCTCATATATTGGCAAAGATCAGTCAAAGTACATTTGGACTCCCGTCCCGGGGAAACAGCTGTGTGTCATTTTAGGCACAGAAGCTTATTCACAGAGCTACAGTAGACATTGTGGTCTTAATTCTGCTTAAGTCTCATAATCGGTGTGTAAAATGGTCTGTTGTGATTGGCAAAGTGTTATTGTCCTACGTGGTGAGATGTGTTGGTGTGGGCATGTTGTTGCAGGAACTAATGGTTCCTCGTGTGTAGGTGAGCAGTTAATATTTCTGAGGCCTGTTTTTGATACCCTCAAATCTGACTACTGTTGAAAGCAAACGCACACATTCTCACTCCTTAAATCAGCTCTGGTTTTGAGGTAGTACACTGCAAAAACTCAAAAATCTTACCAGGAATATTTGTCTTATTTCTAGTTAAAATGTCTCATTTGTAGTCAAAAAATCTCATTACACTTAAAACCAGAGTCATTACCAGAAAAATAACTTGTTTGACAATTTTCACCAGTTTTTTTTAGGTACATTTTCACTTGAAATAAGTAGAAAAATCTGCCAGTGGGACAAGATTTATCTTCTCATTACAAGCAAAAAAATCTTGTTCCACTGGCAGATTTTTCTACTTATTTTAAGTGAAAATCTACTTGAAACAGGTGAAACGTGTTGTTTTTTCCAGTGATGAGTCTTGTTTTAAGTGTAATGAGATTTTTTGGCTAAAAATGAGACATTTTAACTAGAAATAAGACAAATATTCTTGTTAAGATTTTGAGTTTTTGCAGTGTACTCTTTAGAGTACTGCTTGTACTTGTGCTGCTTGTATTTCTTCTTGTGTAAATGCCCCTTAAACGTTATTTCTGCCAATCAACTTGGCTATTATGTTCAGTGGAAGTGGGATGATTGTCCACGTGTGCGTCGTCTGCAGGAGTGATTTAATACAAATACAACGTTTTAGCTTTGGGCAGTCAAATCTGGTTCAGCCTGTTGAGAAATACAAAAAATGTGGAGAAGAGGGCAATAATGACAAGAATAAAGCAGTAGAATAAAATAAACCATCATTTTGTGTCTTGGCAGAGGTTATGTTTTTAAATAACAAACAAATGTCTAAGCTAATATCTCAGCACAATCCTCCAGGAAGATGCCACATTTCTGAGTGCAGTGCCGTTCTTCCTGTCCTGGCTTTCCGTCTCAGCGTCCCTGCACCGTAGATCCGTCCTTCCAGCTGTGCCGAGTCTCTTTTAGACGGGATCATCTCTTCCTGTGTGAGCCCAGTAGTGATTCCAATCCTCAAATTTCATTCTTCAAGAATGTAGAACCGGGTTCAGAAAAGTTCCCGGTGCTAAAAGTACCCATCAAAACTCAGCTCGGGACAAGTGTGGAAGCAATAAAAACCACTGTGCTCATCAAAATATCTGTGCTACAGTCTTTTCATCTCATCTGAGGTTTAATCTCTGAGTTGTGAGCTTTGGTTGTTCTCCAAGACGGTTGCAAGTGGTTGTTAAATATTAGGAGTGACTGTGGCTGCAGTAGCTCCGGCTGAAGGAGCTGCTGTAGTGAATCACCATGTGAGAGCTTCCCTTTTCTTCTCTCGCAGTTTAAGGCCCAATCTCAATACTCCCCCTACTTTTCTTCACTCGCCCTTCTTTTCTTCCCTAACCCCTAAAAAAGAAGGGGGAGATTTTAGGGCACTTGAGATCTAGGGCACTTGGCCCAGGTGCCTGTCCCATTTCTCCTACTCCCCCTCGTTTTCATCCCTAACCTGATCAGGAAGCTGAGAGCCAAAAGCTGTTTTAATTTCAGCTGTAGCGCTGTTAATATGCCACTTTATTAAGTTTTAATATTTTTTCAGGCATAAAGGTAACCTTAAGATCCGCAACCGGGGCTCAGTTTATCCAAATAACGCCTGTTAAGAAATTTGACCCGATGTTTTCGGAGATGAGAAGAGCTGCCGCCCCCGGGGAGCAGCCTCAGCTCACAGCCCGAGAAGAGACGTGTCCGCCGGGTCAAGCTGCTGCGTCGTCCTGGGAGAGAAACTCTCTCCCGGGACGCAGCTCTGTTGAGAATTACGCTGGCTGAAATAAATCATTTAGGAAGATGTTGGTTTAATAGATGAAATCTAACAGTTGTAGCTACGCCTTTTTTTTTTTAGAGTTTTCTGTCTGCAGGCTCCGGAGTTTGGGTCCGCGTTAAATCGACGCAGAGCCTACGGCGTAGGGTACGGCGTAGGGTACGGCGTATGGCGCGCGTCGCCGCGTACATCGACGCAGACCTTACGGCGTAGGGTACGTAACCTACGCCGTAGGCTCTGCATTGGTGTAACGCGGAACCATAAATCCCTTTATTCTGGCGTGATCTTCCGCAACTTTATCTGAAAGTGTGTAAATTACCCAGATAACAGCTGGATTACTTTGTGGTTTCTGAAGACTATTATATCAGAAACATCCAAAACAAATCTGACGAGTCACAGGATTATTTCTCTCTATTTCTCTGAGACGAGTCTGCCTGTTTGCCTTCGGTCGGCGAGTCAAATCGACACAGAGCCTACGGCAAAAGCATTCTGGGAAACTTTCATACCCCCTCGCTCGCCAAGTCAGCATCTGAAATCCCTCGATTTGAAGGGGCTATTCTCAGCCCCTAGCCCTCGTTATGCCCCCTCCCCCTTGGTGAAAAGAGGAATTGGGACACCACTACCTTCACGGGAACGCGCAAAAGTTAGGGTTAGTGAAGAAAAGGAGGGCGAGGGGGAGTATTGGGACGCAACCTAAATCCTTAAAGATTAACTGATGCAGATCATTCCCTGTCGTTTATTTTAGAAGTGGGAACTCACACCCAGGCTTTCGTCTTGATCACTGGATTCTGACACATTGATCAGTGGATTCTGACACATTGATCACTGGATTCTGACACATGTTGGGTCTGATTCAATTCATTTCAGGGGAAATGAGCCTCAGTTCATGTTTTGCTGTTGAAGTTCTACCCAAAAGTGCTGGAGTGGGTTCAGGACGGGTCACGGCTTTGCACACATCAGTGAACCTTTCTTTTTATCACCAGAATGTGTTTGGGAACATTGTCATGCTGGAACAGGAAAGGACCTTCCCAAATCTGTTGGCACTCTGTTTGAAGGAAAATGAAGATTTCCCGTAGTTTGATTAAAGGAGCCATGTCCAGAAAGTGAATAGTTTCAGACTATAATATCAAAGCAGTTTAATGGCAAAGGCTCCGTAACTTCCTAATCCTGACAATGAATCAGTGCTATTAGTTCTTTTGTTTTGCAACCATGGAGGAATTTCCAGACATACTTAGTCAAGAGCTTAAAGGCGGCCAACTTGCCTGATTTATCAGTGTAATCTTTTGTAAATTTTATGAAATTGCAAAAAAAAAAGAAGAGTAATCAATGAAACCTATTCCTAAATGTTTAGATGAATAAAGTTAGCACTGTTGATTTGGCGCAAACAACACGTTTCAAAAAAGTTAATGCAATTAAAGAAGATATTGCAAAAGTTGTGAAAGGGCATTAAAGGAAGCGCCTTGTGACTTAGTTAAGGAACGTGGGCGTTGCTGCGGGATCTGCTTTCATGTAGCTGCAGGTTTGTGGATTCACCGCTGCATGCGTGGGTGAGGGAATCTCAAAAATATTTAAGGGCGCAAAAACGGCACGTCCTGCTCACCTTTCTGTTTTCATTCGCTCTGGTCAAAGGAAGCGGTATTAAGCTCAATTTAATTTTCATTTTTATTTACACTGTACATACAGAGCACATGCTTTTCCTTCATTTACATAACACGACTCTGTAACTCCTGTCAGGACTTGACCAAAGCAGCACATTCACATCCACAACCCCCCACCACACACACACACACACACACACTTACAGACAGTATACTGCATTCCACAGTTGGTCATCAGATTCAGTAATTTCTTGAAATGAGGTAAACCCCACTAAACGATAATACGTCACACTTACTTGTATTTAATTTGTGCAAATAAGAAATAAAGACTGTTCTCTGAACAAAGTTGCAAAAGAAAAACACAAATCAGTGATACTGTCAAAGGAAAGCAGCTTCAAGTTTCAATGATATGACAACCACCACACCTGAATTCCTGTCATAGTAATGCTTTTGAAGAAATGTAGCGCCTCATCATTAATGTTCCTTTGCAGGACATAATATCTGATGGTTGATGATTTCACAAGTCCTTCTGATTAATAGATTTAGTTGTGACAACAAGAGTTCACTTCTTTCAGTCTCATCAAAAATCTGAGTGATGTGGGCAAAGAAATGCTCAAGATCTACACTGCAAAAACTCCAGATCTTACCAGGAATATTTGTCTTATTTCTAGTTAAAATGTCTCATTTTTAGTCAAACAATCTCATTACACTTAAAACAAGAGTCATTACCAGAAAAATAACTTATTTGACAATTTTCACCTGTTTCAAGTAAATTTTCCCTTGAAATAAGTAGAAAAATCTGCCAGTGGGACAAGATTTATCTTCTCATTACAAGCAAAAAAATCTTGTTTCACTGGCAGATTTTTCTACTTATTTTAAGTGAAAATCTACTTGAAACAGGTGAAAATTGTTGTTTTTTCCAGTGAGGAGTCTTGTTTTAAGTACCCGTATAATGATTTTTTTTTTTACTAAAAATGAGACATTTTAACTAGAAATAAGAAAAATATTCTTGTTAAAATTTTGAGTTTTTGCAGTGTATAAACAAGAACTGTTCACTAAAGAATAAAATCTGATGTCTATATGTCGGACACTACTAGCAGTGAATTCTAGTCTTTGGTTGTTGTAATCTGGTCAGTCTGTGTGGACTCATTCACCTTCCCACTAACTGAATCAGCCAAAATCCGGTGTGCAAAACACTTGATGGGGGATTTTTCCTGACGCTATAAACTGAAACAGGTTGCTCCGAACTCGTGCTGTCTGCTAACGCGGCCCTGCTCCTCAGGCAGGCCGCTATCACCGTTGCTTATCTCAGTTGCGTCATCGGAGAAGATTTCATGGCTTCTTTGCCAGTAGCTGGACGTGAGCAGATGTGACCTGACGAGACCTCCATCGTACATCAATACAATGGGTTACAGTACTGTACATGTCCACAGCTGGCTGTCAACCATGACTCATTTTCACATCAAATCTCTCACTCTCTTTCTTTTAACATCATTATGGGTAAATGTACTATGAGGGCCACTTAACTTAATTTCAACCTTAATTTAGCAAAAAATCTCAAACACTTGGGATGAGATGAGTTAGTCATTTTGCCAGCTTGGAACACGTTGTCTGAGTGAGCAGCCATAATGTGCACTCACTCCCTGCCAGAGCAGAAGTTCAACACATGGTGAAGGATAATATATGTTATTATCCCACTCGGTGAAAAATCCTCCTGAGAGGCCAACACTCCCTCCAGCTTCTCTGCAAGTGGAAATATGCAAAGCTGTTGGGCTGTGAAGTCAGGAGGGTCTCAACACGTCATTTAGCCTGAAAACGTGCAGGTTTCCTTTATTTCCTTTTTTTCATCTTTTGTGTGTTTCCTGACTTTACCATCTTTCAGTCTAACGTGAATTATGAATATACAAAATGATAAAAGGTTGCTTTTATTAATCCTGTTTTAACTTCTAAAATGTGCTTTACCCTTTTCTTACTCACCTGTTTGCACACCCGTACAGCAGTTTTCAAAATATCTAACTATATAATGTACAGTAGGGCTGCACGATTCTGGACAAAATGAGAATCACGATTTTTTTGCTTAGAATTGAGATCACGATTCTCTCACGATTTTTTTCCAATATAAAATTTATTGCACTTATTACTTTAACTTTGCAACAGCTGAACAAAAATATAATAACAATAAACATCTCTTGTCTTCTTTACACAAACCTTTGAATAATTTAAACAATAATAACAATTTTGAACAATATTTGTTCCTCCCTGAGTTGAACACCCGTTCAGAAAGGGGACTTGTAACAGATCCTGTAGTTCTGAGGCAACAAATTATTCCTCTGGCTGGGATGAACCCCCCATTGCCTTTTGCTGCTATTAAGAAGCTGCCGATACAAAAGGTAAACGTTACAAAAAATATGATGGTGCCTGATAAAAGACTGGCATCAACTTTGTAACACCTGACATTGAACATAAAAACAATAAACATCTCTCTTGTCTTTAAATAATTTTAACAATAACAATTTTAACAATATTTATGTGCAATATGTGTCAGGTGATGAGAAAGGTAGATGTTTCTCCAAATGTAATCCACAATCATTAACAAAATATAACAAACATGACAACATGATAGTTGACCATGACAGGACTACAACAACCTAGAACATAGGCCTAGTCCTTTTTTTAATGCAGCTATCTTTAAATTTTTTTTTTTTTTTTTTTTTTTTTTAATATAAATCGTCGTCATTTGGAAATGAGATTGCGTTCAAGCATGAATCGAGATCGCGATTTTTTTTAACGATTAATCGTGCAGCCCTAATGTACAGTACGTAGTACTTTATTTTCAACACTTACACCGATCAGGAAATTGAGAATCAACGTCAGGGTTTGGTGTTTAGCCCAACGATTCCTCAAATCAATTGTCCTTGGGCACTTGGGCAGTCTCATCCTGCAGCCCTTTGCTGCATCTCTTCCCCCTCTTCTCTGCCCATTTCCTGTCTGTCTCTCATTTTCAAAATAAAGGCCAAAAAAAATACTCATGATCATAAAACGTAACCATAAAAAGTTCATAACATGGTTTAAAAGAAACACACAGCATTTTAATTATGTGTGCAGAATCCTGTTAAAATACTGGGTGGGTCTGGTATAAAGTCATTGGCCTCTTTTTTCCTTGTTCATGTTTTATTTTACGACTTTTAAGTAAACATCTGGCTGTTTTTTAAAGATTTTTTTTTAAATAAGTTTGGTCTTTTTTCAACAGGTTGCATTGATATTTTCATCAAGAAAGGGTTTTGGTTTTTACGACATTACCGCAATTTTACAGCGGAACAAATTTCAACAGTGATTTAATTGAGACATACAGTGTTATATACCAGGCAGCTTCTCACGTCTCAACGTTTGTGTGTGTGCAGGCTTTGGCGTCACATCGAGCCTATCTGTTGACAGCACGGGTTCCTTCAAAGGTACGTGAATGTTTTTATCAGTGTGTACTCCACACTTCACTCATGTTTTCATCTTCAGTTTGTCCCTTTCCTGCATCCATTTGTTGGGTGCGTTTTCTTGTTTTGTCTCTTTGTGATAAAGATGTTGCTCATACTGACATGCTAAACAACAATGGTCAACATTACACCTGTTTAACACGAGAATATTAACAGGTACTTACTAAACGACTTAAACTGTGGACTCTTGAAGTTTGTGAGTCATCACAAATTAGTGCAAAAAGCGTCTTTAGTTACCGTATTTTCTGGACTATAAGCCGCTACTTTTTTCATAGGTTTTCAACCGTGCGACTTATACAAAGGTGCGGCTGTTCTGTGGATTTTTCTTCCACCGCTCGGGCGCTATAACCGGAATTAGAATCAAAACTAAGACAAAATAAATGCAAAGAAGAATACGCTACTTCTTCTTTAGCAGATAGAAGTAGGTAGAAGCAGATTTCAAACAGATAAATAAATAAATAAATACTGGTTATTTTCTCTTGGTTCTGTCCCGTTTTAATCAGCAAAGTTGCTGCCGTGTTAAAAGACACTGTTAGGAAAGGATCTATTTAGGTACAAACATGTAACATTTACAGTTCAAAATGGTTCTGAACATGTAGTAAATATCTAATTGAACAACATAAATATCTGCGGCTTGTATATCTTTCTTTTTAAATAGAGTGGATGCGGCTTGTATATCTTTTTTTTATTGTTTTTTTTTTTTTAAATAGAGCGCATGCGGCTTATATACAGGTGCGGCTTATAGTCCAGAAAATACGGTATATTTTATCTCCAAATGATCAATGCTAACGTATAGAGATGAGTCCTTTTAATTCATTTCTTTTTATATTTTTATATAATTATTCATATTAATCAAAACAAACTTCACATGGTGTCTTTCAAAAGTTAAGCTTTATACATGAGGGCAAAGCATTAGTTAGGTCACTCACTTAGAATCCTTGATTTTTGTTATTTTAATTGTTGTATGGTGTATAATACCTGAGACTGTTTATGAAGCGTTCTCATCACCTCTTATATGTTTTTACTGGTGACTGTTCAAACCAAGAACTGTTAAAAGAAATTTGAGTGTCCACACTACAGAATGATAATGCTGCGTTTTTGTGCCTCGGCTCCAAAGTAGACACCGGATTACCAGCTACTACGGCAGTGTGTTGTCCAGAGGATGAAAAAGAAAACTAGATGTGCGTGGGTTCATGAAATCCTGCAGACACAAGGAGCTGAAGCATCTACTCTTCTGTTTCCTTTTGATATTTGTGAATTTTTTCACTTTCATGTAAGTCAATACTGGCTTCATGATATTCCTGCTATTGTCAAAGAACAAAGAAACTCCAGAGAGCCCTTTGGCGGTTAATACTGCTTGGCAGTTTGTCAAAAGTTTACCTTTGTTTTTTCAAGTGTATTATGTGTGTAAATGTACATGAAATCACAGTGAAAGTGGTTCCTTGGTTTATTACCTCTACTGTTGACATATGTCTGCGGTGCATTTCAACATCTACTTTATTTGGAACTATATTTACAATAATCTTTTAAAGACCTCATAGTAATTATACTTTGGCCTTTATTGCCAAAGTATAATTACTGGCCTTCACTCCTCATACTGAAGTGTACAAACTCGCGTTATTGCTGCTTCATAATGTTCTACTTCCCTCTTTTTCTCTGCTCCCGTCTCTTCCCTGTTCTTGGTTCGTCTCAGTCTCTAAGTCCTTCTACCCAGATGAGAACAGGTCCCACCATGTGGAGATATTTGATAGTTTTACCCACAGTGCAGCTGTGAGAACACAGCCTGTGGGAAAGAAAAACAGGGACAGGAAGAAAAGTTCAAGCAAGAGGGCCAGAGACAGACTTAGAGAGAGAGAGGGGGGGGGGGGGGGGGGGTGGAAGGACTGAAAATACAATAATGTTTTCCTCGTTGCAAGACCAGTCTACCTATCATATAACTAAAACACTTTTCAAGAAACGGAAAGTAATGAATCCCTTTTTGTCATAAGATAATACACAAGATTTCCAACTTACAGAAGAGCAAACTTTACACAAAAGTATTAAACGTGTCTGGCTATGAGACTCAAAAGCCAATACATATTCCAGCTGATCCCTGAACTTGTTAATGTTTCTGTTGGTAAATGGTTTTATAAATGACATGTCATCAGATTCCTGATTCTTTTTTTAAAAAAGGAAGTAAAGTCATTGTTAAATGAAGTTCTCAAATGACTAATGACGTTGACATTTAATTTTCTCATCCTCTATTTGAATGGTCCACTGGTTACTTTACAGGGGGGGGGTTTTCTTATTTTTTTTTATCTTTTTCTATGTTTGCGTGTGTGTGTGTGGGCCCTCTTCTTTTTCCTTTTGATAACCAAGGAGTGTGTGAATCAAGCCAGGAAACTTATGAACAAGTGGAAAATAATTCAGAGGGATACTTGGCGTCAGATGAGACTGTGGGTGTCCGACCGTCGGTTTGGGACGTGTGATTAATGTGTAAACAAAGAATCTCCAGCTTTTCCATCTCTGCAGAAAAGATTATCTTTATAATGTCACATGATCATGGGAAGTACATTTGATGACCGTAGATTTATTTTTATTTGAAGGAACAGCCATTGTTGGTCTAGTGCAGTGTTTCCCAACGTGTCCTGCGTGTTTTAGACGCTACCGTCCACCGGACTCAAATTAACAGTCGTCACCAGCTTGTCATCAATGTCTGCACAACTCTGTTAATGCCACAGCTCCTAGTAGGGAAACACGGAAACATCCACGACATGCAGGACAGTGTGTCCCGAGCACCAGGGCTGGGAAACACTGGTCTAGAGGGACTTCCTGTGGCTGTTCACCAAAACAAGGGGAAAGTTTTAAAACACGGATACGACTTCCTTGAGATAAATGCATCCGTTTAATGCAGGACTTTCCCATTCCCACCATGTCCGTATTCCAGCAGAAATCAGTGACAGCTAAGCAAAACTGAATCCTTTATCACCTCAGCTGTTTTCTGATTACATTTACATCATGCACAGCTTTTATTTACTAAGAACTGTTTCAAAGGAGATGCCTGTAGCCACACACATTATAAAGAGGAGACGCCACATAGACTGTTGCTGCCGATCGGAGCTGGCGAGCCATGTGGCCGCCATCTCTGGACCGTTCCTCAGCCCTGTTCACTCGCGTGTTTAAAAGGAATTAATACGACCATAACTCACCGGATTCTCAATCGATTTTCCAGCAGTGTTTCTTTGTTGCGTAAATCAGACATGTTGCCATGACACAGGGTGCTTAGTTGCATTGAAAACAGATATTTTCATAGTTTGCGCACGGATAGCAGACTTAACAGAAATACAATATTTTGTCTTTGTGTCCAAGTACATGTACACAAAACATGCATTGAGAGAATGTACTGGTCAGTTTTACTTATTTAAAAAAGAAGAAACAATATCTGATTCTATTCATGTAATCACTATTACCGTATTTTCACGACCATACGGCGCACCGTGTGAAAAGGCGCACCCTCAGTTTTGTGTGTCATTTTTGGTTTTAAAACACACATACGGCGCACCGACCCAAAAGGCGCAGTCTATAGACACGGAGCTGCACACACGCGCGCTGCAAAACACACACACGCGCTGCAGAACACACACACAAGAGTGCTTATTTTAAAGTAGAGCAGGAGCAAAACTTAGTTTGATATTTTATTTCACTTTTCACATCAATCAAACCCTTCAAAGGTTCATCTTCTGTTTCCGCATTAAAGAATTAAAAAAAAACACCGGGTCGCCACACATAAACCTGTCTCACCCCCCAGCCCTTTTCATTTCACTCTGGCTGGAAAAGTCTGTTTAGGCAACGCTTTTCTTTTAAAAATCACCATAGCCGGCAGTTTCTGTCCATCAGCGTGGCAGGCAAGCACAAGAGTAAATACGGTACATATAACCAGATTGCTGCTGTGCCATATTCCTCATCTATGATGTCATCAGGATTCCTGGTCCAGATGGGCTTGGTCTTATTCAGCTCTTCCTGGTCAATGTGCTTCTCCTCCATCTTCTTCTTTTTCTTCTTCTTGTCCATGTCTTTTGAATCCTTCTCATACATGCATGATATTGCTGGTGGACAGATTATTGCAGGGCAGTAACTATTGTAATGACTAAATAACTAATATTGATATTCAAACTTGCTTGTCAAAAGTAAGATTGTTCCCTGTTTTTGATGGTCCACCGAAGAAAACAATGCACAGTGCTCTGAGATCGTTTATCCGTAGCTGCTGTGTTTGTTTGCAGAGTAGTGACCCTTCCAAGATGGCGGCAGCATTTCTAGCGCCCCAGTAGGCGCGGCATCTATTCGCTATTGTGTCTATGTCTGTAGCTACTATGATCAGTCTGTTGGTTTGTAAACTCCAGTTTTGAAACCTTGACCTTTTGCAGTTTGCTTGTAATGTTGTAAATTAATTTAGGAAATGCATTTCACTCTAAAGAGAACTATAGTTAAAAAAAATAACATATACAAATAAGACATGGAACCAATAAATAAAGCTATTATTTTGAGAAGTGGATTCATTTTCTTTTACTTTGCC
Source organism: Cololabis saira (assembly GCF_033807715.1). Lineage (NCBI taxonomy): Eukaryota > Metazoa > Chordata > Actinopteri > Beloniformes > Belonidae > Cololabis > Cololabis saira. The sequence continues at coordinate 35,216,115 of NC_084601.1, forward strand.
TCATTTAACTTTTGCAGTCGTAAGAGCCCTCTACTGGCTGTCAAATACATGTTTGTTTCCGTGGGTCCATTGCACAAATGTACCCCTTCATTATGTTTGTGGAACTTGCTTGGAAAAGACAGCTTTCTTCGAGTGGAATCACACATTTAAACTAAGTTAGAACATTAAAGAACTACCTACCAACTAGAGGGTAAACTGCCCTGGTGCCATCAGACTAGCCCTGGCTTGTCCAGACTTGGACGTGGGACTGCTTGCTGTACTTTGTCAGCCTGTCAGTCTGGCAGAGAGACTTTGGCAGCAGATCCCTTAGGTCTTGCGGGTGGCAGGAGCGTGTGTGGATTGGACGTGTTGTTGCACATCCTGTACATGCCCAATCGGATTTAGAACAGGGGAATTTGAGGCCTGTGTCAACACTTAAAGATAGTGTTTTTTGAAAGGCTCCTGAACAGTTGGGATGGTGTCACTGCTACAAGCTAGTATTCGTTTGGTCTGCAGTGATGTTTGAGTTGGTGGTATGTTTCAAATGTATGTCAATGTAAATACCAAGAGCCATGCAGCTCAGCAACAGCAAATGGCTCTTGCATGATTCTACATGATTCTCTTGTAGGTTTGCTGGTGTGCCTGGGATCATTTTCCTGTTGTTTGACCCAATTTTAGAAAAGATTTATCTGTCAGAGAGATGACCTCATATTTCACTTGATAATACTTGAATTACATAAGACTTTGTGATTGATACAGTATCTGCAGGGAGTCCAAATCCCATAAATTTGAAACAAGCCAAAGTCATGAACCCTCTACCACCGTGCTCAACGGTTAGGATGTGTTATAGCTGTCAGCTGCCCCGCCTTTCTCTTGCAGTTTGTTGGCAGATTTGTCTTTCATCTGAAGCAATGGTGACTGTAAATGATGATGTGGGGTTCCCGTTGCTGACTGGACCTCCCATCCCGCCTCCCTGCTGAGACACTCATGATTTTAATGGTATTTTTCCGTCCTGCAAGTCATGTAACTACCGAGATTCAAAAACTCTACAAAAGTGCATCCTAGCTTAAAGTCTTGCTAGCTATAGTATATTCAGCTCGCCAAAGCTCCTTATGCTGCACTTCTGTTGTAATTGGTGAAATGCATTGTGCAACCAACCCTGTTATGTACCGACTGTTTCCATAGTTGACTATGTGCATCGTACACTCATACCACTGTGAAGTTCTCAGTAAATGTGTACTGTAATTTTGAAATTGTGTGCGGCACTTCTTTGCTACTACTACTTCTTTTGTTAAACCTTACGGTTAATGTAGAAAAACGGCTATTTTTCAAAATAGCCGGCTAATGTGCAAAATAACCGTCAGGGTGGCTAATGTAGAAAAACGGCAGTAGCCGGTTAATGCTGTGGATGTGTCAGACCCGACACTTTTTCGGGGAGTGTAACGTTAGGCTTCTTCAACAGCCATAAACAGTCTTGTCAACAACAAGCATGTGCAGCATATGGGCTTCTTCCATTGGCTGCTACACACCAACTGCACTGATTGGAGACTGTAAGTGACTGGTTTGAAGCGCGAATTTCATCCATTCAACTGAACTGTAGGCTATTCTGTAGTAACTGGACTCTATCTACCAAATGAATTACGTTTGCTTAGTTTGTTTTGGTTTCATCAATTTGTGCAAATGGAGGAGGAGGAGAGATCTCATCATGCGCGCGCTTCGGGTTTGCGCGATTCAGGTTTAGGAGCTTCACCTTCCATGAGAGAGACGCAACAACTGTTTGTCTGTTTTTGAGGTGGCAAAGAGAAGAATAGATATTTTCTAACAAAGACTGTCACACTGGATATTTGCGAGTAGATTTCCCAGACCTATAAGGCTGGTAGAGGTGAGTGCACTCCGCTGCGCTTTGCCACCTCGATGGCAAAGCTCTATTCTGGGGTGCCAATGACGTGATCTACTAGTTTGCATTATTCGTTTTGGAATACTCAATTTAAGAATATACTGCATGGGATTTGGACTCAGAATAATTGCTATAATTGCCACGGTATGTGCTCGAGCTGACCGGAGCATCGAGACTGCAGAGATGATCAAAAATGTGATGTCCGCGCACCATGAGCTTAAAAATGTATGTACTTTGCAAAATAGCCGTTTTTCTACATTAGCCGCCCTGACGGTTATTTTGCACATTAGCCGGCTATTTTACATATTCACCGCCCTGCCGGCTAATTTACACATTGACCGGCTACTTTGCAAAATAGCCGTTTTTCTACATTAACCGTAACATATATACCAACCAGACTGCCGCTGTGGCCATACGCTCTTGCCATATTCCTCATTTTTTATGTCATCAGGGTTATTGTGTCTATGTCTGTAGCTACTCTGACATCACCCGCTGGTTTGTAAACTCCAGTTTTAGTTTTGTTTGTGACTTGGTATCATTGTCCCAACCTTCCTAAGTGGCTTTTCTTAGTTTTATTCACTTTAAGCTACTTTCAAGCCCCTTTTTGTATCATTGTTCTATGGGTTAAGGAGAGTTACAAACATAGCCTGATACATCACACCCAAAACTAGAAAGATGTGAGGTCTGAAACTGATCCATAGGGTTTCAAGGACAGCACCGGCAGTTGCTTATCTGACTCCTCACGCAGTTGGTTAGTGCTATGACCAGTCAGAGCTACAAACACGGTGATGTAATCAAGGGACACAATCACATTCAGATTACTTCACTAATAGCTAACTCAGAGCCAGTTTATCAGATGCCTGGGTATCATTTGTAAATGGGACAGGCCTCATCCAGCACAATCCCTAAGAGACTGAAGACCTTGGTGGCGAACATGTCTCGCTATTTTATCTGTAAAACCAGGACTCCGGACTAGGAATGGGTGATATTTTACCGTTCATGATAAACCGTCAAAAAAATTCCCCACGGTAAGAATTTGTATCTCACGGTAAAAATGATAAATTCCCGTTGATGATGTTTTTGTGTAAATCCTGATTTATGGTTCTGCGTTAAATCCACGCACAATGTAGGAAGGAAGGAAGGAAGGAAGGAAGGAAGGAAGGAAGGAAGGAAGGAAGGAAGGAAGGAAGGAAGGAAGGAAGGAAGGAAGGAAGGAAGGAAGGAAGGAAGGAAGGAAGGAAGGAAGGAAGGAAGGAAGGAAGGAAGGAAGGAAGGAAGGAAGGAAGGAAGGAAGGAAGGAAGGAAGGAAGGAAGGAAGGAAGGAAGGAAGGAAGGAAGGAAGGAAGGAAGGAAGGAAGGAAGGAAGGAAGGAAGGAAGGAAGGAAGGAAGGAAGGAAGGAAGGAAGGAAGGAAGGAAGGAAGGAAGGAAGGAAGGAAGGAAGGAAGGAAGGAAGGAAGGAAGGAAGGAAGGAAGGAAGGAAGGAAGGAAGGAAGGAAGGAAGGAAGGAAGGAAGGAAGGAAGGAAGGAAGGAAGGAAGGATGGATGGATGGATTTTATCAATTCAATTTAATTGGTGTAGTTTAGTAGCATTTAGTATCTTTTAGAGCAGTGTTTTGGCTCCAAAGACCGAATCTGGTGATAGATTTATAGTTACAAAGGTGGAGTTGAATTGGTATTTTTTTATCGTCATTTTTATCGTTATCGGGATAAATGCCAGAAATTATCGTGATACATTTTTTAGTCCATACCGCCCATCCCTACTCCGGACTGCTGGATATCAGCTGGCATTGGGAACCTCGAATCTCTCTCTCTGTGGATGGCAAGTTGAAGGGCTGAATGTTTCATTTGTTCACCTCTTTCATTTGCTCCTCCATCAGGGCAATCAGTAGGGAGAAGATCAACACCAGTGGGGTTTCACTAAGTCCCAATACTATCCCGTAGCCTGTCGGTAAAACAGCAAATACATCTACCGTACCTTGCAAAGGAATTATTTGAGTGCCATCTTCTGTTGAATCTTTGAAAGAAAAGGCAGAACCTTTAAACTCTCGATGCCAAAACCACTATTCCTGAGCAGCAGCAATCTTCACTGTTTACATCCAGGGAAATGGGACCTTTTATGAGGAGTACTTGATTTTCTTTTTTTAGATCTCCAGGGGCCGGATTCTCCAATATGTTCTTAAGAACGATCTTAAGAAATGTCTTAAGATCTAAAATTAAGAAGTTCATAAGAAAGTTCTTAAGTGCAATTCCTCAATATTCCGTCTTAAGAACTGTCATTTCTTAAGAATTTCTTATTTTTCCTACTTAAGAACTTCTTAAAATATGTCATTGCATTGCATTTGCCAACAAACAACATTTTTATATATATATATATATACACACACACATACAGGTAGTTTGGTCTTAACCGTCAGTCACTCACTAAACATGGAGAAAATTCATAATAATTAACTACCACACTAACTAACATGCTAACAAACAGTTAACGGTCTCTTTGTGTAATTAATTACAAAGTATATCCTCAAACTATGACCTACTAGTCTAAACTTGTCTAAAATGTGTTGAAAAAGGTGATTTTAGAGTCGTACCTTTTCACAGAAGAAATGTTAAGACAGGTCAAGGTTGTCTTAAAGTTAAGAAAAAAGTCAAGAACAAATTTGAGAACTTTTATTTCAAGAATACCATTTTTTCTTAAGTTTTTTCTTAAGAAGAAACTTAAGAAGAAAGTTGAGAAAATACTTAAGAACTTTTTTGGAGAATATGACTTCTTCTCTTTTTTCTTCTTAAGACTGAACTTAAGAAAAAAATGACACTTAAGAAGATTTTTTTTCTTAAGAATGTTTTGTGAATCCGGCCCCTGATGTGTAAAATTCCGACTACAGGCTTTGACTGCAACATCAGGTTTGAAAATGCGGTCTTCCGCAGTATAATAAAAATGTTGTTTGACATACCTGAGGTTCAGAAATGGGCAGTGAGTGTAAATAAAACTTTCGATAACCTCAGGACACATCTGCAGACTGAAGATCTCCAGTGCAGGCAGCTGACCTCTGATCTGTTGTTCCAGAGCGAGCCAGTGGGTTCTCTAACTTTGTGTGAAAGAGAGAGAGGGAACAGAGGCTGGTTTGTTCCTCGGTGTCTGCTGTCCCAGCAGAGAGAGGCAGCAGAGGGAGAAAAAAAGACAATGGAGGAATTTAACAGCTGGCAAGGAGAGCAGGGGAGGGGGCCCTGCGTCTCTGTGCCCCTCTCTCCCTCTCTCCCTCGCTCTGCTTCATTTCTTTATGCACTCTTTCTGGCTTTCTCAGTCACTCTTATCTTTCTATTTTTTTCTATTTTTTTGTTATCGTTAAACTTGATATCTCTTATACCTCTCATGCACTCTGTTGTCTCACTTTCTTTTATTTATTTATTTATTTGTTATTTTCACTTATTCTGTGCCTTCTTCTTCTCTTTTGCTCTATTTTTTATCCCCCTCCCCATCACACTTGCTTCTTTGGCAGCAAGTAAAGGGAACAACCTTATTTTTACTTTCCCCTCTGTGGATTGAGAGGAAAAGCGTGTGTAAGTGTGTGACTCCGCTCCAAACATTTGTTCTGCAGACTAGTCGGAGCGTTTGTTTTTGCATTCCAGTTGTCTCCTGTAAGTTTGACTTCATGTCTGTTTCTGTTTGATCTAGTAGTGCGAATGATTCATACTGCAAAGGCTCAAACGCTTGTCCTTTCCACCACAGAACTTCAATTATTAATAAAATATTAGTGGCTTCACTGTATTAAAACAATAGTTTTCTTAGCGAACAGTCACCTTCAAAACAAGTTGAAGCTTGTCAAGTTAAGCTTCTGCAGGAAAAGGCTTTAATTCTAGATCCCACTTGATACATGAAGCAGTCCTGAACATTTCAGCCATATGTGAGCAGCTCATAACAGCAGTATTAATGTGACTGTAACAGCATTTACTCTTGTCTCAACGAGGGTTTTAGTGAGGTACAACTCTGGTTGACAGTCAGTGTTGCAGCTCAATCCAGAGACGACGGGTGAAGATCAAGGGCCCGATTTACTAAGATCCTAAATAAAGAGTACTAAATTGCGTGTGCACTGAAAAGGTTTGCGCGTGCTGTTGTTGTGTGGTTTGCGGGTGATCAACTAAGATTGCGTGCGCAATTGATAACAGGTGCAAACCTCAGTATTTAAATGAGGTGTCTTAAGGTTTGCGAGCGCAGATCTGCGCCATGGAGAGTCTGGATGGCACAGTCACAAGTCACAAGCGCAAAATGAAATTTGACGAGTTGGAGTTAGAGATATTAGTGGAAGAGGCAAATAAACACATTCATGAACTACAGCAAAGAAATGTAAACATTACCAAAAGAAACGCAATATCGGAGAAAACCTGCGATAGAATAAATGCAGTTGGTAACACAAAAAACGGAAAAACGTCTGGTTTTTCATATTTCAATTTTAGGCACAGATCAAAAATACGAAATAGAAAAACGGGCCACAGGACCGAATTTGATTTTAATATTGAATTGGTCGGGTTTGCGTGAGCCGGCGGTGCTCGGCATGATCTGAGGAGAAAAAGACAATTCAGACACAGAGCTGGAAAGCGCTTTGATTCATCTATTTATGAGTTAAGTTTATATTCAGATGTCCACAGTATATTGCAAACATTATATATTATATAGCAAACACTGACAGTAAATGTGTGACAGACCAGACGGGACCATCATATGGCCGTCGATTTAACGCAGAACCATAATTCAGGCGAAGCTGCAGTCTGTGCGCTGATCCTGACACAGCGGGTCGGAGCGGATTTGGTCATGATGTTTAACCTGTGTTTTGTGATTAATAAGCCCGGGTTTTAATTAAATGTAATTTACGAAGGATGATTTCACGTTCAATAAGATAAGTAATCAATAAAATACAAAGTTTTGGCACAAAGGCTTGGCCTGCTTGTGGGCGAGTGGAGGGGGGCACATTAAAAGAAGGTGGCAAGATATAAGGCGGAGAACTAAAGAAAAAGTGGCCTTTAATAAAACTTGTGCAACCATTTTTAAAATAGCATGCAGCAGAATAAAGACTCTCTCTGCGTATTCTTTGATTTTGGATGTCGCCTCCTTGCCACAATAACAGCAGCAGCAGATTAGCACCTTCCTTTCGAACGTATTAAATACAGACGCAATCACAATACGCGCAATTACTTTCAGGCTTGGTAAATCTCATTGCGTGTGGTAAATGGACCAATTTGCATCTTCCCCTCCCAGTATTTAGCGCTCTCTGGCGGGTACGCCCCATATTGATTATTCATCAGGACAAAAGTACTAACTGAATTGCGTGTGCAATTTTGCTCCTTTCAGAGACGCAGTCGTCTTTGCACGCCGTTAGTAGATCAGCTGGCACTTTGGTTTGCGGGTGCTGTCAAGTTTGCACAGGTTTTAACACACGCAAACCTTTAGTAAATCGGGCCCCAAGTGTCTCCAGGCTGGGATAGTTTCTCATACCAAATTGAGTAAACTTTCATTGTTTCAATAAAAATTGTAAGCACACCATTGTGTTTTATATTATAATATCTAATGCAGGGGTCGGCAACCCAAAATGTTGAAAGAGCCATATTGGACCAAAAACACAAAAAACAAATATGTTTGGAGCTGCAAAAAATGAAAAGTCTTGTATAAGCCTTAGAATGAAGGCAAATGGCGAAAGGCAAAATGTCAAGAAAAAAGTTGAAATGTCGAGATTAATGTTGAAGTACAATTTCGAGAAAAAAGTTGAAATGTCGAGAAAAAAGTCGAAATGTCGAGATTAAAAAGGAAAGGAAAAAGGAAGAAGAGGAAAAAAAGGAAAAAATAAGAAAAAAAGAGGAGAAAAAGAAGAAAAAAAGAGGGGAAAAAAGAAAAAAAAGAAGAAAAAAAGGAAAAAAAAGGTCAAACATTTTTGAAAAAGCTCCAGGGAGCCATGTGGCTTCAGAGCTGCGGGTTGCCGACCCCTGATCTAAAGCTATAAGACCTCTGTTTATTGAAACATATTTGAAAATAAGATCTCCAAGAGCACATAAAATATCTGTCCATTATATTGGAGGCTTTTATGAAATATTTTGGTTCATTAAATTTGCAAAAGAAATGTAAAAAAAGCTGGACTTGTGACTGACGAGTAGATGCGAGCGTGTTCGCTGTGGCGTCCAGGGACAACTTGTTGGGACATGTCAGTTTTCTTTAATTATTTTTCTGAAGCAATAAACACAGAAAGCTGTCAGGCTGTTTACTAATGTCATGAGTAAATGTTGAAATACAATATGAAGTTGAGATGTTTACTGATGTATTTCAACATATGTTTCTATTTACTTATTCCAGGTTGAACAGTCATTCAGCTACTTGGATATACAAGGGATCAGCAGCAACAAGCCCACTCAGGTCCAAACACACAAATACAGTTGGGAAACATTTCTCTCATTGTTGTTATTTTAATATTATTTATGGCATAGAGACACATATTGTAAAAGTAACACTTCTGTTATCATAAGTTTTCAGTGAAATCAGTTCATATGAAACCCTCAGAGTTTCTAATTGACTGAGCCACTTTCATTCTGAGCCCGTTTCATAGAAACCAGGTCACATTGGGAGCAGGAAGTGTTTTTATTCATGCCATGTTGCTGCGCGTGTCTCCTCCTGCAGCTGGTGCTGGAGCACGAGCGAGGGCCATGGAGCCTGAGGTTCGGCTCAGGGGAGGAGGTGGATGAGGTGATCGCTCACATCGGCAGCTGCCTGCACCGAATCTGTCCAGCTGGGTCACCGGTGTAGGTACCACACACACACACACACACACACACACACACACACACACACACACACACACACACACACACACACACACACACACACACACACACACACACACACACACACACACAATGAGACCCAGAGACTTCCGCATGGTTTAAAAGGAACTGAGCAAAACTCTCATTAATGGGCCATTAAATGCTTGTCGGCAAAAATGGAACAAATGGCCAGTTAAAGGGGACCTATTATGAAAAACATCTTGCTTTAACATATATAAAGTGGTCTCCCCTCAGCCTGCCAACTCAGAGAAGGAGGAAAGCAACCAAATTCTGCAGGGTCTGTACAGCCGCCCGGATGAGCCGTCCAGTGTGATGTGGATCTACGAGCCGTTCAGATTCTGCTCCCGTCGTTACGTAACCAAAATGAAAAAAACACTCCCACAACTAAACACCGTGTAACTGCATGCGAGCGTCCGACTATCGTAGCACTGCGTGACATCAGACGCTCTCTGTCCATCTCCCTCCAGCAGCTGCCACTTTATTGAGGTTTTTGTAGTGAAATGAGGAGGAATCATAGAGATAACTTCTCATTTCAACTAACTGGATCAGCCGTTCCTCACCATGACTGTTTCCTACAGCGCTTTCAACCGGCTTTCAACGCGAGCAGCAGGAAGAAAATAGAAGCAGGGCGTCAAATGTTCAGCTCAAAACGAAAAGAAAATTGATTTTGTCGCTGATGCTCGCTCGCATCGCATGCAGTTAGGACACAGTAACTCCGCCAGCCGGAGCTTCCGCCATTTTTTCATAGCGGTGTATCGCGTCATTCAGGCAGCCAATCAGCACAGACCTCATTATCATAGCCCCGCCCACTCAGAATCCCTCATAGATAATGAGGTTAGAGAATGGGAAGATAAAGACATGGTTTAGAGGCTGAATTTCTAATTTATTTAGCAAAAACAATCAAAAGCTTGTTTTTAAGACATTCAAGGCCTGTTTAAAATAGGGATTAGATGCCATAATAGGTCCCCTTTAAGTCATTAAATGCTGTGCCCAAAAATAAAATACAGAAACTTTCTTTTTGTGCTTCAAGCCAGCATTTTCTCTATGTATTCATTGCCCATGTTTCTTTTCTTCCCCTCCCTGACTGCCGTCTCTCTGTAAGGAAGGAAGATGATGAGGAAGTTGAGCCTGAAGCCTCCAGAGAGGATGGCAGCGCTCCAGGCCTTCTGGGACGGCCAGGGTTCAACTGATCTCGGACCATGCGGTAAATGGGCTTCAAAGTTTAAAGATCATTTTATTGTTTGTATTAAAAAGGCTGAGACATTTCTGTCACGTGATTCCACACAGGGGGCTTTTCTCACCAGTACTGGTGCGTGTGTGATTACTTGGGCCTGCCGTACAGGGAGGAGGTCCAGTGGGTACGTCTTTCTTGTTTGTTTAGTTTTTATTCAGTTGCCCATTATTTATATAATACTCAAAAGTGGTTGTGCTGCTTCTCACGGCCACCAGCTCATTCTCCTCTGCTTAACTTCCCCTTTTATGGTTTTATTTTCCACTTGCCATGATTTCTTTTAACTTCTTTCCTTCCTTGATGATTTTCCTTCACCTTGTCCCCTGCGTTTATCTGTGCTGCTTCCTTTATTCCTTCATCAGCGACTTCTGATAATAATTCTATTTATGTTCTTGTCTGGTTCGCTCTTCATTTCCTCTTATTCTGCTGCTTCAGGCCGACCTAGCAATGAATCATCCAGATTCTTGTCCTTTTTCGCCAGGATGTGGACACCATATATCTCACTCAGGACACCCGAGAGCTCAACCTGCAGGACTTTGTCCACCTGGAGAACAGGCACGCACACTACTAACCTACCTGATGTGCAGCATGGGGCTTGTGAATTTCACATTTTTATCCAACGTGGCCCAATTGTGTGATGATTCTTTATATTATTACTAGGGGTGTAACGATACACTAATCTCACGATACGATACACGATACTGAGGTCACGATAACGATACGATACGATATTATAGCAGTATTTTTTTAACAACCTTGAATGAGGAACATATGACTGGAAAAATTGTCTTTTATTTGAAAGACACAAAATACCCTATTGTTACAGTTTGTAATGCTTTATAACTGTTTAAGTTTTAAAGAGAAAGCCAGGCCAACCATTTTCCACAAACTGAACTAAAAGTAAATGTCAGGTTTGCATTATGCATCTTCAGTTTCATACAAGTACAAATATTTTGCCACAAACTAAATAGTTTTTCTCATGTATGATTTGACTTTTTTCTTTTCCAGAAATTGAACAACTAAAATTAAATAAAAAATAAAAGTAAATAAATACATACAATTTTACATCATAAAACAGATTGATTCATGCACCTTATAAGTGTAAGAGGAGATTTATTTTTGTTAAGAGGTTATTTTGGTAATTCAGGGTTCATTATTTTATAAATATATTCTTTATATTCTGATGTAAATCAGGGACTATAATGACACTAGTCAGTTTATCTGTAGTGATTAGTCTGTTTTAGATTGGGTGGAGTGATACGCCACAGTACGGCACTAGGTGCTGTGTTGATGCTCTAAAATCCTACACTGTTGAGGGACATTAAAGTACACTCCAACTCAGCAGAAGTTGTCCCCGTTTTTCTCCTACTCACAACCCCAAAAAGGTTTAATTTAATAAGGTAAGGCTTAACTCTACACCAGCCTTACATAAGTAAAAGTTCAGAGCTCAAAACGGCACCGCAAAACGGTACTAGTTTCTTCTGAGCGGAGGAAGATTTTGGTTCGCAGGTCGAGGCGCGGTCGTCACGCGTGGCCAGATGCGCGTTACTAGTCAACACAATGGATTAATATTAATAACCCAATATCGCGATACACTTTGTCACCTCCACGACACGTTTCGTGACGTTTTTGTATCGCAAAATTTCGTGGCACGATATATTGTTACACCCCTAATTATTACTATATTCTAGCAGCTATGTGTTTTTAGTAACAGTTTCTTGAAAAATAAGCACAAATATGATATATATTTCTGCTTCCACTCCATGCAGGGATTTGGTGGCGATCATTGCGGCACTGGAACACAACCAGTGGTTCACCAAACTCTCCACCAAAGATCACAAACTGGTAACTTTAACTTTGCTGCATTTCTGTTTCTGTTACCCCCTAGTTGTACTCTTAACCCGCTGGGTTTTAATGTGCAACCACGTCTGCTGCTGGGAAATCTCTCTGATATGAGTGACATGTCATCCGACACCTATCTATGGCTTCGTTTCTTCTTTATGTCCAGTCGACAGATGTGTGCGACCAGATTTTGAAAGTCGTGGCCCGATCCAGCCGGCTGGAAGAGCTGGTTCTGGACAACGCTGGACTCAAAAGGTCAGAGGCCAAAATGATAAATGAGGTCCTGGTGTTTTTGTTCATGAATTCAAGTCCAGTCATTTTGAGCGGATTTCATATTTTCATTGTCAAATAAAAGAATAAAGAGAGAGAAAATATGCAATTTGATTTCAGTTCTGTGATGGATAGTACAGGTTAATCCTAACTTTTCTCATCTGCTCTTTTTCTTCATGGTCTTCAGTGATTTTGCTCAGAAAGTGGCCAGCGCTCTGTCACACAACCCCTCCTCCACACTGCACACACTCAACCTGAGCAACAACTCCCTGGAGGACAAAGGTTGCAACATGTGCACCCATTTACACACCCATCCACACACCCACACATCTCCAACCATGATTACAATCAAGCATACAGGGTTTGGCATGCATGTGCACATTATCTTGATGCCATATCTATGTATTCTTCCTGAAATTCATCCTAAATGAGCTATTTTTGATTTATTTCACAACATGGAATATATTGGGATTTATTGCAAACTTGTGTTATTAAACTTGCACATAATCTCATTTCTTGAGAACTCATCTAACATCTAACACACTTTTATTGATAAAAAATTAAGTTAAATTGAGAAAAATGATTTCTTCTTTTGAGTTTGGTACTAGAACTGTCATGCACGTCATGTTTCCCAGATGCTAAATCTGTATTGCTTTCAGGTGTTTCTGCTCTGAGTGCTCAACTCGCCAAACTCCCCATGGGCCTGAAGCAGCTGAGCCTCTCCAGGACTTCTATGTCCCCTAAAGGTGAACACGGGGAAAAATAATGATAATTAAAGCTGCAAGCAGCGATGAACGGGCCCTCGCGCGTGCAGTTTTCACCAATAAAAGTCAAGGACTCAAAACCGAGTCCGATGAAACCATCCATGACTCTTTATGTCAAACCATTCAAAAGTTATGGCAGAAAATAGGAACCAATCAGAAGAAGGGGTGGAGCTAATTTACACCATTGAAGGTTAAGAACTCTAAACCAAATCCAATGACACCACCCACATGTCTGTATCACAACCTGTTCAAAAGTTATAGCAGAAAATAGGAACTATCAACTATCAACCAATCAGAAGAAGGGGCAGGGCTAATTTGCACCAATTATGTTCAAGGAATCAAAACCAAGTCCGATGACACCACCCACGAGTCTCTATGTCAAACCATTCAAAAGTTATAGCAGAAAATATGGACCAATCAGATGAAGGGGGGGCGCGCCGTCTAGCGTCGCCACGGTAACGCTTTTGACTGAGAAAAGTAATGCCCATCGTCGCAGGATGGAGACACACATTTTGATGTATAACACACCTGGGTGCACGTTACGGTTCGGGCCGCATTAACGGCCGAATAAATGGAATAAATTGCGCCAAAATTATACGTTTTTTTTTTTTTTTTTTTTTTTTTTTTTTATACAAAATTATACGATTAATTCAAAATGGCCGACTTCCTGTTCGGTTTCGGCCATGGCGCCAAGAGACTTTTCTTTAAGTTGTGACATGATACAGGTGTGTACCGATTTTCGTGCATGTACGTCAAACCGTATTGTGGGACTTGAGGCACAAAGTTTTTTAGGGGGCGCTGTTGAGCGATTAGGCCACGCCCATTAATGCAAACCATTAAATATCACATTTTTCGCCTGGCTTGCGTGGAAGATTTGGTGAATTTTGGGGCACGTTTAGGGGGGAAAAAAGGCCCTCATTTTGTTGGAAAAATAAAAACGAGTGGGAAAAAAAAAAAAAATTCCTACAGATACCATACTTACTATCATACCATATTTGTCATTTCTTGCAGGAGTAAACGGCCTCTGTCAGGCTCTCTGTGCCAACCCGGTCGTCGTCTCCACCCTCACACACCTCGACCTGTCCGGAAACTCCCTCAAGGGCGACGACCTCCAGGTACAGAACCCTCCTCATCTCGAATCCAATTTCAAGACAAACTACAGCCTCAGGATTCATTAAAGAGAAAACGTTTCAAGATAGGCTTTCCAGTATCCGCACATGTATAAATAATTGAACATTTAAGAGACGAGAGAGATTATTTTTATTAGAAAAATGTATTTTTTCTGGATGTCTGATGTATTTTGGGGTGGGGTTTGTCTGTACAGTATCTGCAGAATTTCCTGAGTCAGCCCAACTGTTTGGAAACTTTGGATCTGTCCAACAGCGACTGCTCACTGGAGCTGGTAAAATCTGCACACATCATCCACTTTAATGAGCACATTCTCTCATCAAACGATAGGCAAGCCTGAGAGCCAGCTCACTCCGTGTTTGTTTTATCTCGTAGGTGTGTTCATCTCTACTCAGAGGATCACTGAAGCATCTCTCGGTCCTCAACATGTCAAAAACCGTCTTCTCACATAGGTCAGATGTCGAATTCAGATTCATCTTTTATGCAGCTTATCATTCATAAGCTTTTATGAGCTATTATTGCTGACTCACGATTATTTCTAATATTTCAAAGTTTGAACGTGTGGTAACCCTTCAGTTTAATGTGATATTAGCACTTCTGCCCTCTCCTTCATGCAGGAAGTGTAAAGAAATCCCTCCGTCCTTCAAGCAGTTCTTCAGCTGCGCTCAGGCTCTGACTTCTGTCAGTCTGTCAGGAACCCGACTGCCCCACGAGGCTCTGAAGTAAGAAAACACTCCAGGCCGGTTACAGTATTTTCAAGCCGAATTAAGTTTCAGCACATCCTTGAAATGGACATCCGCCGTTGATCCCTGAGAATTACGAGGATTTGTGTCGTTCTGAAACTCCAGTGTCAGCATTCAAAGTCATGCAGCATGAAATGCAGGGCGAAAGAGGAAGTGCGAATGTATTTGTGCTCTGAGTCACAGCAGCAAGCCGCGGGCCAGAGTCCAACGGGCATTCAGACAAAACAAGGAAAGAGGCATGACTCCTTTTTCCGCTTGAAGGACTTAAAATTGAGTTTCACACTAGCACGTGCAACAAAGTAAGCCCTGATTTGTACGGGCTGAATAAAGGCACTTCAGGAAGGGTTCAGGATCTTTGCTCTGGAATAGTCCGGAAGACTGATCATTCTACACTGCAAAAACTCCAAATCTTAACAAGAATATTTGTCTTATTTCAAGTTAAAATGTCTTATTTTTAGTCAAAAAATCTCATTACACTTAAAACAAGACTCGTCACTGGAAAAAACAATTTTCACCTGTTTCAAGTAGATTTTCACTTAAAATAAGTAGAAAAATCTGCCAGTGGAACAAGATTTTTTTGCTTGTAATGAGAAGATAAATCTTGCATCTGGCAGATTTTTCTACTTATTTCAAGTGAAAATTTACTTGAAACAGGTGAAAATTGTCCAATAACAAGTTATTTTTCTGGTAATGACTCTTGTTTTAAGTGTAATGAAATTTTTTGACTAAAAATTAGACATTTTAACTAGAAGTAAGACAAATATTCCTGGTAAGATTTTGAGTTTTTGCAGTGTAAAATCTTAAACTAGAATGAGCAATACTTGATTATGTAAAATATTAGTTTGAATCCATAATAAACCGACGTGTCTGAGTGGTTTGTGAATTTCCTGTGCACAGGGCATTGTTGTTGGGCCTCGGCTGCAACCCAAACCTCAGTGACGTGTCTCTGGATCTCAGCTGCTGTGAGGTGAGACGGCACACACATCCACAGTAACTCCAACATACTGCCCGAGCACTTTGAATTCACACAATAATACCAAACTGATGGAATAAACTTCAGAAAATATTCCAAAACACTTTGTAAAACTCTTTCAGCTGCGGTCCGGAGGCTCCCAGATCCTGGAGGGTTGCATCGCTGAGATCCCAAACATTTCCAGTCTTGATATTTCAGACAACGGTGTGGACATTTACGCTTTGTTTGTGAATCAAGTTTATTTGTGAAGCGCAGCTCATTATTGTTCCTCTGGTGACTCACTCAGGTCTGGATGTGGATCTCACTACTCTCCTTGTCTGGCTTGCCAAGAACCGCTCCATCAGACACCTTTCGCTGGGCAAAAACTTTAACAATATCAAATCCAAGTGGGTGAACACACAGAATGTAAAATGGTGCGGTACCTGGGCATCGAAGCACATCTGATCTCGTAGTAAAACTGCACTCTCCTACTATCTTACAGAAATGTGGCTCAGGTCCTGGACAATCTGGTTCATATGATTCAGGAAGAGGAGTCGGTGAGTGGACGTTTTCAGGATCAACCATGCATTATGTTACACTTTCTTTTCTTTTTTTTTGTCCTACACTGCAAAAACTAAAAAAAAATCTCATTACACTTAAAACAAGACTCATCACTGGAAAAAACAACAATTTTCACCTGTTTCAAGTAGATTTTCCCTTAAAATAAGTAGAAAAATCTGCCAGTGGAACAACATTTTTTTGCTTGTAATGAGAAGATAAATCTTGTCCCACTGGCAGATTTTTCTACTTATTTCAAGTGAAAATGTACTTGAAACTTAAGTTATTTTTCTGATGATGACTTTTGTTTTAAGTGTAATTAAATTTTTACTAAAAATGAGACATTTTAACTAGAAATAAGACAAATATTCCTGGTAAGATTTGGAGTTTTTTGCAGTGTAATGGGAACAGCTTTATATTGTTTGCCTTTAATTTAATCATACTATCTGTGAAGCCATTCTGACAACACTCAGGTAAAATCCTACCTTTTTAATAAGGTGTGAAACTCCTCCACTCATTGCAGCCTCTGACATCGCTGTCCCTGGCTGATTCCAAGCTGAAGGCCGACCTTTCCATCGTCCTCAACGCGCTGGGCAGCAACACGTCTCTGATCAAGCTGGACATCAGTGGAAACTCTATGGGAGACATGGGAGCCAAGATACTGTCCAAAGCCCTGCAGATCAACACCAAGCTCCGGTGAGCAGGGAAACGGAGTATCTTTAAATCATCTAATCTTAAATCATCTACAAGTCAAGTAGCTGCACTGCAAAAACTCAAAATCTTACCAGGAATATTTGTCTTTTTTCTAGTTAAAATGTCTCATTTTTAGTCAAAAAATCTCATTACACTTAAAACAAGAGTCATTACCAGACAAATAACTTGTTATTTGACCATTTTCACTTGTTTCAAGTAAATTTTCACTTGAAATAAGTAGAAAAATCTGCCAGTGGGACAAAATTTATCTTCTCATTACAAGCAAAAACATCTTTAGTAGGTTTTTCTACTTATTTTAAGTGAAAATCTACTTGAAACTAGGGCTGGGCGATATATCGAGATTTTAATATATATCGATATATTTTCTTTTTTTTTTGTCACTTTGTTTTTATTAGATTTTCAGTTTTTTTTTTACAACTGCACATTTTTACCAGATCACAAAAATTATCTGTATATTCACCGTGCAACAAACAAACAAATAAAAATAAAAAGTAGAAAAACAAACATAAACTTGCGGGTTAGCACATTAATAATCTATCCAATAAAAAGAAAAGAGGAAGAGAAAAAAAAAAAAAAAAAAAAGAGGCCTGCATCCTTATGCGTTCTGTAAATAAAATGTCCACTTTTGCCATCTCTTCTCAAATAGCCCTTCCCTCAAACTCAGGATATGGGTCAGATTCCATAGTCGATATTTCTTTAATAATATCCAGCCACTGTTTAAAAGTAGACGATTCAGGTTTATACCAAGCTCTAGTGATGGTTTTCCTAGCAGCTGTAAGGAGTGTCTTAAACAACCAGTGATCCTCTGCCTGCACTACCGTTACAATATGACACAAGTATAAGACAGTACATGTTAATGGAATCTCATACCCAAGTACTTGCGTCAAAACTGAATATACATCATTCCAGAAAAATTTCAATTTTTCACAATTCCAAAAAATATGTGCATGATGTGCATTTAAAGAACCACATTGCCTCCAGCAAGGATAAGATGTTAATGTTTTTTTACTTTGGATCTTAGGCGTTATAAAATACCGAATTAAATTTTTCCAATTAAACACTCTCCATTGGTGTGAGCTTGTGGAAGTATGTTGGAATATACACGTCATACCATTCTTCTGATGAAATTTCCACATTCAATTCTTCTTCCCATTTTGATTTCACATAAATGTTGAATTGCCTTTGCATTCCATTAGACTCTCATAAAACCTGGAGATCACTTTGGTACATTTGATGTTAGGTTTATATGCACTTAGCATTACACTTATCACTGAGTTCATCTCCTGTGAAGGCTCCATCTTCACTTCCTTGTTGTAGTAATCTCTGAATTGTATATATCTAAACAAATCCCTGTTTTGAAGCCCAAACTTGTCTTTTAAAGTTTGTAACTCCTTATTTTCAATTACTGTACCTATTGCTGTAATACCTTTTATTGTCCACTGCTTAAATGTGGCATCATTTTCTCCGGGCTTGAATTCAGTATCAAATGTAATCCATCTGAGTGCCTTCTGATCTTTTCTTAATTTAAATTTCCTAACAAAATCAAACCAAAACTCTAGTGTTTCAGATATCAATATCATTTATATCGATTTTTTATTTATTTTTATTTATTTTTATTTTTTTTTCATGATTTTGATATAGCTTATTTTGTGACAATTTGACTTGAATGTTTTATTTGAGATTTGCACAAATGTTTTGTTATTTGCACAACTGTCAACCTCAGTGGAAAAGTCTGCCTGTTACTGTCTACATTGTATTAATTGCACAGTGTATTTTAATTTAATTGTTATGCAGGAAAGGGATATTTGTTTTATTTTATTCAAGAAGCATTTTTATTCTATTTATGCAGACAGTTTATTTTTATTTCATTTGTTTTATACATTTTGATATTGTGCAGACCTCTGTTAATAAAGGAACCTGTGTGACATTTGGCACGTGAAGCTAACAGAGATGCTATGCTATAATGCTTTGGGGGAAACCCCAATTATGGCACAGAAAAAATATCGATATATATCGAGTATCGCCATTCAGCTAGAAAATATCGAGATATGACTTTTGGTCCATATCGCCCAGCCCTACTTGAAACAGGTGAAAATTGTTGTTTTTTTCCAGTGATGAGTCTTGTTTTAAGTGTAATGAGATTTTTTTTTTGACTAAAAATGAGAAATTTTAACTAGAAATAAGACAAATATTCTTGTTAAGATTTTGAGTTTTTGCAGTGTAAAGCGGTGTCAACTCATCATCAGTGCATCTGAAAACTCCAGTCCAGAAATTCTCAATTCTCCACATATAAGCACCTTTTCCTCATTATTTTGATGTTTCCGTCTGCTTGCTGCAGGACATTAGTTTGGGACCGGAACAACATTAGTCCTCAGGGTTTACAGGATGTAGCTGCTGCCTTGGAGAAGTAAGTATATAGTTGAAATGACATGATTAAATACTCGAGGAGGCCATTCCTTCACACCCTAAGCCTGTGATTTTTCTCCTTCAGGAACTACACCATTCGGTTCATGCCTGTTCCCATAATGGATGCTGCTCAGGCACTGAAGGCAAACCCAGAGAAGACAGAAGACGCCTTACTGAAGGTTTTACTTTACACATGGGATCTATTGTAAAGGATCTCCATCTTCTCAAAGTGGATATTTAGGGAGTGTTTATGTCTCGTCTTGCAGATGGAGCAGTACTTGTTGAGGAACCATGAGACGCGTAAATACCTCCAGGAGCAGGCGTACAGGCTGCAGCAGGGAATAGTCACCACAACCACACAGCAGGCGAGGACGGCAGCACATGCACACACGCTACACTGACAGACTTCAGTGTAATTAATTCAGTCAAAATGCTTCTCTGACCTCTAACAACTTTCCCATGCAGATGATGGATATGATGTGTGTAAGGGTGCAAGATCATCTGAACTCACTGCGCTTCTCGGAGACCAACTTGGTTCAAGAGGACATGAAAGTCGCAGAAAACCTCATGAAGGATGCTAAGAACTCCAAAACAGTAAGAAGATCAGAATTGTGACTTAAATATTGTGCTTAAACCCTTTACTCCTAGGGATGGGCGGTATGGACTAAAATATGTATCACGATAATTTCTGGCATTTATCCCGATAACGATAAAAATGACGATAAACTCCACCTTTTCAACTATAAATCTAACTCGCTCTCAGATCCGCCATGTTTGTTACACAAAAATGTCATCAATGGGAATTTATCCTTTTTTCTTTCTTTCTTTCTTTCTTTCTTTCTTTCTTTCTTTCTTTCTTTCTTTCTTTCTTTCTTTCTTTCTTTCTTTCTTTCTTTCTTTCTTTCTTTCTTTCTTTCTTTCTTTCTGGCTCATTTCTTTCTTTCCTTCTTTCTGGCTCATTTCCTTCTTTCTTTCTTTCCTTCTTTCTGGCTCATTTATTTCCTTCTTTCTTTCTTTCTGGCTCATTTCTTTCTTTCTTTCTGGCTCATTTCTTTCTTTCTTTCTGGCTCATTTCTTTCTTTCTTTCTTTCCTTCTTTCTTTCCTTCTTTCTGGCTCATTTCTTTCTTTCCTTCTTTCTGGCTCATTTCCTTCTTTCTTTCTTTCCTTCTTTCTGGCTCATTTATTTCCTTCTTTCTTTCTTTCTGGCTCATTTCTTTCTTTCTTTCTGGCTCATTTCTTTCTTTCTTTCCTTCTTTCTGGCTCATTTCTTTCTTTCTTTCTGGCTCATTTCTTTCTTTCTTTCTTTCTTTCTTTCTGGCTCATTTCTTTCTGTCTTTTTTTCTGGCCCATTTCTTTCTTTCTTTCTTTCTTTCTTTCTTTCTTTCTTTCTTTCTGGCTCATTTCTTTCTTTCTTTCTTGCTCATTTCCTTCTTTATTTCTTTCCTTCTTTCTTTCCTTCTTTCTGGCTCATTTCTTTCTTTCTTTCTTTCCTTCTTTCTGGCTCATTTCTTTCTTTCCTTCTTTCTGGCTCATTTCCTTCTTTCTTTCTTTCCTTCTTTCTGGCTCATTTATTTCCTTCTTTCTTTCTGGCTCATTTCTTTCTTTCTTTCTTTCCTTCTTTCTTTCCTTCTTTCTGGCTCATTTCTTTCTTTCTTTCTGGCTCATTTCTTTCTTTCTTTCTTTCTGGCTCATTTCTTTCTGTCTTTTTTTCTGGCCCATTTCTTTCTTTCTTTCTTTCTTTCTTTCTTTCTTTCTTTCTTTCTTTCTTTCTTTCTTCCTGGCTCCTTCCTTCCTTTCTTTCTCTTTTTCTTTCTTTCAGGCTCATTTCCTTCCTTCCTTCCTTCCTTCCTTCCTTCCTTCCTTCCTTCACGTACGTAACACAGAACCATAAATCAGCTTTACACAAAAACGTCATCAACGGGAATTTATGGTTTTTACCGTGAGATACAAATTCTTACCGTGGGGAATTTTTTTGACGGTTTATCGTGAACGGTAAAATATCGTCCATTCCTATTTACTCCTATAACTTTTTTTGGTCAACAAATTCAGATGGAGCTGTTTTCCTGGAAATGAGGAAATGAACCACATCTAGCGTCTAAGTCACAACTGCCAGTAATAAGCTTAATTTGAACATATTTGAAACCAATTTAAAGTGTCAATTCACTTCCTGCAGAATAAACCCAAAAATGTTACTGGTTGCCAAGAAATGTTGTGATAAATGTTCTTTATGTCAAAACCAGGCAAAAGTAGCCACAAACTCTCCTCTGTGAATGTTTCCCAGCCTGGATTCCAGTTCTCCAGAGGAATTGCTGCCGTCTATATGGCTCTTTATTTTCAACTGTTTTGTAAATATATCATCTTCCAACTCGTGGACGAGGCTTCAAATGTAGATTTATTGTGTTTTACATTTCCATTTCTCTGTGCTGTGCCTTTTCCTCCAGCTACTCCCCAACCTGTACCACCTGAGCAGCGGCGGCTCCAGAGGCGCCTGCGTTGGAGCCATTCAGGAGAAGCTGGAGTCCATGGCTGGGGAGGTGGCCAGAGTCATGGATGAGCAGCTGCTGGTAAAAAACTACACATTCTGCTTGATTGATGCCAGATTTAATCTCAAACTCCACCTTTAAAACTTTATTTCATTTAATTTTTTATTTATTCCGATCATGGACATATGCAAACAGAAAAAACAAACAAGTAAAATAACAACACAATCATCAACTAAAGCATATTCCATAACCAGAAAGGAGTAGGAAGAGGAAAATCTTATTATACCTGCCCCTCCCTCAAAACAAAATTGAACAATAATAACAGATGGTCTGCACAAATACAATTACTCAGTTAACATCACAAAGAAAGGAAAACAAAAAAATCAAAGATAGATTGTCTGTCTCCATACGCATATATTATAAATCTTAACTATTTAATCGATAGATTTCTATTTTTTTCTCTTTAAATTTTTTTTTTAAACTATATGTTTATACAGCCCTTTCAATCATCATGTAATGAATTCCATATCTTAATTCCAACAACAGAAACACTCATCTGCTTTAAAGTTGTTCGGGCAAATAGATGTTTAAAATTAAATTTTCTTCTACTATCTTCATTATTTGAACTGAAAGTAAACATATATTGTACATTTTCTGGTAATGCTTTACATTTAGCTGTTGTACATGATTGTGAGTGTCTGTAACTGAACCAAATCATCGAGTTTCAGTAATCTTGATTCAATAAATAATCTGTTGGTGTGTTCTCTGTAATGCGTATTGTAAATAACTGTAAGTGCTCTTTTCTGTAGTAAAAATAAAGGATTCATATTAGTTGCCCCAGACTGCAACACAATAAGTTAAATAAGGCAAAATTAATGAACAATATAAAATTCTCATTACTGTATGATTTAACACAAACTTAGCCTTATTCAAAACAAAAATATTTTTGCACACTTTTGATTTTACATGAGCTATATGAGCTTTCCATGTCAATGTGTCATCTATAATAACACCTAAAAACCTAAATTGTGATACTCTAATTAAAACTCCTTCTAAAGTAAGTAAGTAAGTAAAAGTTAACTGAATGATTTCCACCAGACGATGCTGGGGTCCATGGTGGATGCTGCGGAGGGTCTGTGCCCTCACGTGATGAAGAGGAGCAGCCTTCGTCAGGAGCTGCTGAAGGCCGGTGGAGGGAGGATGACCGTCCCTCGCAGCTTCATCACCACCACGTTGCTGGAACAGTCCGGGGTGGACATCATCAACAAGATCAGGTCTGAAACACACGCGCTCCGCTCGGGTTTCATCAGTGGCCGAATTAAAGGGGACCTATTATGGCATCTGATTCCTATTTTAAACAGACCTTGAATGTCTTAAAAACAAGATTCTGATTGATAATATTCTGAGTGGGCGGGGCTATGATAATGAGGCTCTGTGCTGATTGGCTGCCTGAATGACGCGATACACCGCTACGAAAAAATGGCAGAAGCTCCGGCTGGCGGAGTTACTGTTTTCTAACTGCATGCGATGCGAGTGAGCGTTGGCGACAAAATCAATTCCATTGCTTTATTTTCTATAGGACTGTCCTAACTGGCCGCAGTGATGTGGCGCTGTGCAGCGCCGTTTTGAGCTGAACATTTGTCGGACGCCCTGCTTCTACTTTCTTCCTGTCGCTCGTGTTGAAAGCCGGTTGAAAGCGCTGTAGGAAACAGTCATGATGAGGAACGGCTGATCCAGTTAGTTGAAATGAGAAGTTATCTCTATGATTCCTCCTCATTTCACTACAAAACCTCAATAAAGTGGCAGCTGCTGGAGGGAGATGGACAGAGAGCGTCCGATGTCACGCAGTGCTACGTGATATTCGGACGCTCGCATGCAGTTACACGGTTTTATAGTTGTGGGCGTGGTTTGCATTTTGGTTACGTAACGAAAATGCGCAGAATCTTATTGGCTCGTAGATCCACATCACACTGGACGGCTCATCCGGGCGGCTGTACAGACACTGCAGAATTTGGTTGCTTTCCTCCTTCTCTGAGTTGGCAGGCTGTTTTTCATAATAGGTCCCCTTTTAAAGGGGACCTATTATGAAAAACACGTTTTTTCTTGTTTTAACATATATAAAGTGGTCTCCCCTCACCCTGCCAGCACAGGGGAGACAAAATACCATGAATTTCTGCAAGCTCTCTGACCCCCGCCGGACAGAGTCCCCCAGTGTCACATGTTTTTTTTTGAGCCGATTAAAATCTGCTCCCGTCGTGACGTCACGACGGGAGCAGATTTCCAGAGGTTCAGCCTCCGCTGCTGAAACCACGCCCACAACCAGCTCTGTGGCTCTGGCTGGAGCGGTCCTTCCTTCAGCCAGTCGGACGCGGCGCCGCGGCGGAGCGGATCCGGGTTGAATCATCCAGGTTCCCAGATGGTTTGGGAGCTGGGTCCTCGGGGGTCAGTCTCAGGTCAGACCAGCTTCACCCTCCGAGATTTTCAGGCAAATCTGTCGGTTTGATCACCGATAACGGGCGATGCGCACAGGATGCGCTCCGGAGCCGATCTGTGCGCCTGCCGTGGAGTTGCGGCGCCCGTCGCGCAGAATCCGCCGGGCAGATCCGGCTGAAATTCCGCTGGTCGGTCCCCGGGAGTCCCTGCTACCAGTCCAGGCCGGTTCCTGCGGTCCCGGCCGGTCGGAACCGGTCAGATTCCCTGGTTAAAGCCGCGGTGATGCGCGCTGCTCCAGCAGCGCTGCTCCCGGGCGCCCGGCGTGGCTCCGGGGCCAGCGTTCAGCATCCGCCGGGCAGATCCGGCTTAAATAGTGCATAAATGTTATTTATATACAACTCATATTTTATTTTTTTAACAATAAAGTTTCCATTTGTGAAAATTCAGTGTTGTGATAATTTACAGGCTCGGGCTGCTCTGGCGGAGCGAGGTTTATTCTCCTCCCCTGCTACACGTCATTCAGGGAGCCAATCAGCACAGAGCCTCATTATCATACCCCCCCTTCCCTAAAAATGAGGCACAGAAAAAGAGGTTAGAAGCGGTAAAACTAGTGACAGGGCCCACAGGCTGGATTTATGATTTATGTAGAAAAAACAAGCTTTAGATTGTTTTTAAGACATTCAAGGCCTGTTTAAAATATACATTAAATGCCATAATAGGTCACCTTTAAGTTCCACATATACAGGGAGATGATATAATCTGGCTGCACTGACCCCAACTACCACAATCATGTTGAATATGTTGTAATGCTCAATATCATTTTTCTAAGTCAACCCAAGTTTTCTAAATCGGGCTAATAGAGCGTTCAAATATGAGGGGGATTGAAGTAGCTATCTGTTATTGACACCAGACGACCGACCAGAAACATAGATCTACAATCAGACACGCATCTCTCGGATGAAGAATAACCTATAATATGAAATCCATGTGAGGAATGTAAAAGCAAGAAAAAAAAGAGTTAAAACATGTTTGCAGATGCAGTCCACATTAATGAAAACAGTGTCTCGGAAGATCCATTTTCACACATGCACTGCATCGCTGATATTTGGCAAAGCAGTTTAGCAAAGACTGGAAACTGGTGCGAGATTAAGAGGGAAAATAAGTCAGGAAATAGTTTTCTCTCAGTCATTTTTATAGGTCTTGTCAATCTAACTGTCTAAATCTAAGCTTTAGTGCTGTAATCAAATGTTATTTTAAAACATGATCACTGTAGATTCTCTCACAATGAGTGACTGGTATGTAGGTTACTATATCTTTTTTGTTGTTTTTTTTCTCCTTCCAGAAAATCTCTGGAAAATTTAAAATATGCAATATATGTGTGTAAATGTATGAGTGTATTTTTTTCTGAATTAATTCGATGAAAGTCAACAGATTTCCATGGATGGTTTCTGACCACAGACTGACCGTTTTCATTCATAGTGGTGTGTAACTGCCCCAGAAAATAGTTTGACCACGAGTACGTTTTTGTCTGTTTTCATAGTCTCCTTGTGCATTAAGACATGAATCACTTCCAAAATATTAATATTATCTGCCCAGAGCTCGGACTGAAGTTGTCATTCCAAGACCCTGTTTCTTAATTCCCTCCTCTAATCATAAGTTGTTCCCCCAAGAGTTTTCTCTGACTCGTCAAAGCTGCTATAGTCAGGAGGACAAGTCCAGTATTTAGACGTGAAACTGCAGCTGATATTTGATTTAATTTTCATTCACATTCATTTTTTTTTACTGATCTTATCCTGAAGTTGGTGATGAAAAAGATATTGAGCATTTTTACCATTCCTAACAAGTACAAGACAATGATGGGTGATGCTACCCATTCATTGGTCAGCTCTTTGATATGCAATCTGAGTGTTCGGTTTCATAATTATGTATCTTGATGTTATTTCTGGACGTAACAGTGAAGTGAAACTCGCCGTGGCCTCGTTTCTGTCCGATCGGATCGTGGATGAGATCCTGGAGGCTTTGTCCAGATCGCAGCACACTCTGGTCAGTGTCCTCTCTGTCCGTACGTTTGTCACATCCCCCTCATCTTCCTCTCGCTGATCTCTTCCTCCTTCCTCTGTCTGTTTCCAGTCCGACCATCTGATCAGGAAGGACCCACCCTCTGGTTCATCACGAGCCCCAGATGGAGATGGAGGTCCTGGATGAGACGGTGCTACAGCCAGAGAACCACGACCAGAAACATGAACTGGAAGATATGGACTCCTGCATGGTACGGAGACGCAAGTCCTGCATGGTGTAGTATTCATATCTGGGATCGCCAATAGTCTGAAACTTAATCATAATGATTTCTGTAGATGCTTTACAAAGTTAATCACACATTGTTTAAGCTCTGTAATAGGGATGGGCGGTATGGACTAAAAAACTTATCACGATAATTTCTGGCATTTATCCCGATAACAATAAAAATGATGATAAAAAAAATACCAATTCAACTCCACCTTTGTAACTATAAATCTATCTCGCTCTCAGATCCGCCATGTTTGTTACACAAAAACCTCATCAACAGGAATTTATCCTTTTTTCTTTCTTTCTTTCTTTCTTCTTTCTTTCTTTCTTTCTTTCTTTCTTTCTTTCTTTCTTTCTTTCTTTCTTTCTTTCTTTCTTTCTTTCTTTCTTTCTTTCTTTCTTTCTTTCTTTCTTTCTTTCTTTCTTTCTTTCTTTCTTTCTTTCTTTCTGGCTCATTTCTTTCTTTCTTTCTTTCTTTCAGGATAATTTCTTTCTTTCTTTCTTTCTGGCTCATTTCTTCTTCTTTCTTTCTTTCTTTCTTTCTTTCTTTCTTTCTGGCTCATTTCTTTCTTTCTTTCTGGCTCATTTCTTTCTTTCTTTCAGGCTCATTTCTTTCTTTCTTTCTTTCTTTCTGGCTCATTTCTTTCTTTCTTTCTTTCTTTCTTTCTTTCTTTCTGGCTCATTTCTTTCTTTCTTTCTGGCTCATTTCTTTCTTTCTTTCAGGCTCATTTCTTTCTTTCTTTCTTTCTTTCTAGCTAATTTCTTTCTTTCTTTCTTTCTGGCTCATTTCTTTCTTTCTAGCTAATTTCTTTCTTTCTTTCTGGCTCCTTTCTTTCTTTCTGGCTCATTCCTTCCTTCCTTCCTTCCTTCCTTCACGTACGTAACGCAGAACCATAAATCAGCTTTACACAAAAACATCATCAACGGGAATTTATCGTTTTTACCGGGAGATGACAAATTCTTATCGTGGGGAATTTTTTTGACGGTATATCGTGAACGGTAAAATATCACTCATTCCTACTCTGTAATAAATAAAGTTGTGCTTTTTGCTCATTAGATGACTCTCAAATCCAAGAGGAAGAGTATTCTGGTGAGGATGTTGCGGCCCGTCTCTGTGGCATTCGGTGAGAGACAAAAACACTGTCACAAAAATCACGATGATGTCTGAGATCTCAGTATTTGTGAAGTATATTTAAACGGAGCAAAAAATAAACTGTATGAGAAGGTTTGTTACCTAAAAAAGGCCATGGGAAAGAAAAAGTTCTATTGACCTTTAACCCTTGTACTGTCTTTGGGTCAAAATGACCTAATTCTCACTTGATCTTCCTTCCTTCCTTCCTTCCTTCCTTCCTTCCTTCCTTCCTTCCTTCCTTCCTTCCTTCCTTCCTTCCTTCCTTCCTTCCTTCCTTCCTTCCTTCCTTCCTTCCTTCCTTCCTTCCTTCCTTCCTTCCTTCTTTTTCCCTTCCTTCTTTCTTTCCTCCTGCCCTCTCCTTCCTTCTTCTCTTCCTCTTTTTTCCCTTCCTTCCTTCCTTCCTTCCTTCCTTCCTTCTTTCCTTGTTTCCTTCCTTCCTTCTTTTCTCCCTTCCTTCCTTCCTTCCTTCTTTCCTTGTTTCCTTCCTTCCTTCTTTTTTCCCTTCCTTCCTTCTTCCCTTCCTCTTTCCTTCCTTCCTTCCTTCCTTCCTTCCTTCCTTCTTTTTCCCTTCCTTCTTTCTTTCCTCCTGCTCTCTCCTTCCTTCTTCTCTTCCTCTTTTTTCCCTTCCTTCCTTCCTTCTTTCCTTGTTTCCTTCCTTCCTTCTTTTTTCCCTTCCTTCCTTCTTCCCTTCCTCTTTCCTTCCTTCCTTCCTTCCTTCCTTCCTTCCTTCCTTCCTTCCTTCCTTCCTTCCTTCCTTCTTTTTCCCTTCCTTCTTTCTTTCCTCCTGCTCTCTCCTTCCTTCTTCTCTTCCTCTTTTTTCCCTTCCTTCCTTCCTTCCTTCCTTCTTTCCTTGTTTCCTTCCTTCCTTCTTTTCTCCCTTCCTTCCTTCCTTCCTTCCTTCCTTCTTTTTCCCTTCCTTCTTTCTTTCCTCCTGCTCTCTCCTTCCTTCTTCTCTTCCTCTTTTTTCCCTTCCTTCCTTCCTTCCTTCCTTCTTTTCTCCCTTCCTTCCTTCCTTCCTTCCTTCCTTCCTTCTTTCCTTGTTTCCTTCCTTCCTTCTTTTTTCCCTTCCTTCCTTCTTCCCTTCCTCTTTCCTTCCTTCCTTCCTTCCTTCCTTCCTTCCTTCCTTCCTTCTTTCCTTGTTTCCTTCCTTCTTTTCTCCCTTCCTTCCTTCCTTCCTTCCTTCCTTCTTTCCTTGTTCCTTCCTTCCTTCTTTTTTCCCTTCCTTCTTTCTTTCCTCCTGCTCTCTCCTTCCTTCTTCCCTTCCTCTTTCCTTCCTTCCTTCCTTCCTTCCTTCCTTCCTTCCTTCCTTCTTTCCTTGTTTCCTTCCTTCTTTTCTCCCTTCCTTCCTTCCTTCCTTCCTTCTTCCTTCCTTCCTTCCTTCCTCCCTCCTTCTTCTCTTCCTCCTTCCTTGACCTGAAGACAGCACAAGGGTTAAGGGTTAAGTTCCCCGATTTATTTACGGTCTCCCATGAAATGTGGCCAAAGGTGAGTTTTAAACCCTTGTACTGTCTTTGGGTCAAAATGACCTCATTCTCCTTCCTTCTTCCCTTCCTCTTTTCTCCCCTCCTACCTTGTTTCCTTCCTTCCTTCCTTCCTTCCTTCCTTCCTTCCTTCCTTCCTTCCTTCCTTCCTTCCTTCTTTTCTCCCTTCCTTCCTTCCTTCCTTCCTTCCTTCCTTCTTTTCTCCCTTCCTTCCTTCCCTTTTTTCCTTCCTTCCTTCTTTCCTCCTGCTCTCTCTCCTTCCTTCTTCCTTCCCTTTCCCTTCCTTCCTTCCTTCCTTCCTTCCTTCCTTCCTTCCTTATTTTCTCCCTTCCTTCCTTCATTCTTTCCTTCTTTTCATTCTTCCTTCCTTCCTTCCTTCCTCCCTTCTTCTCTTCCTCCTTCCTTGACCTGAAGACAGCACAAGGGTTAAACCGATTTTACCGTTTGGGAACAACTTCTACTTTTTTTTCTTCTTTTTTTTATTCCTAACTGCACTTTGGGAAAGTGAGAATGGTTTTTTGTCAGAAGACCTGAGAAATGAGTGTCCGGACCTTGAACATGTTAACATGTTTTTAATTGAAATTCTTAAATGAGCTTGTGATCGAGTACAGAGATGCAGTGATGCTGTGATTTGCAATGCAATATTTTAATCATAAGGTCTAGATATTTGACTCACACATCCCTTTGCTGATTTGTGTCTGCCTGACAGAGATGGAGTTTGACCTGGACAAAGCTCTGGAAGAGGTTCCGATTCACGTTGAAGACCCGCCTCTCCCTGCTGCTCCACAGACATCGGACTACGGCGATCTCCCTCCTCCTCCCACTTTCCCAGATGTCCAGTCTGTCAGCCTGGGCGAACTCCCAACCGTGGAGCACAAGAAACTTGAACATTGCACCAAACTTCGGCCAAAGCCCCAAAAGAGAACGAAACCCAGTAAATCACCTGTAAGTTTCCGCCAGAAGAAAAAAAAAACAGTTTTTCTGATATCCCTTAATCTCCTGCTGTTACATAAGACATTTTAGAAATTTCAATTACAGAATTTATGCCATTTTAAACATATTAAAATGTGTTTTTTGCTGTGTGTCCTTCAGCGGGCAGCCACCGGTACCTCAGTACCACAGGAAGCAGAGCAGAACAGCATGATGGGAAAGCTGGACGAAGGCCTGGATGACTTCTTCTCCAAAAAAGTCACCAAGCTTGGCTTCAGGTAAGTGTACTTTTTGTATTATTTTATTTTATTTATTTACAGTATACAGGACTGTCTCAGAAAATTAGAATATTGTGATAAAGTTCTTTATTTCTGTAATGCAATTACTAAAAAAAAAACTAAAATGTCATACATTCTGGATTCATTACAAATCAACTGAAATATTGCAAGCCTTTTATTATTGTAATATTGCTGATTATGGCTTACAGTTTAAGATTAAGATTCCCAGAATATTCTAATTTTTTGAGATAGGATATTTGAGTTTTCTTAAGCTGTAAGCCATGATCAGCAATATTAAAATGATAAAAGGCTTGCAATATTTCAGTTGATTTGTAATGAATCCAGAATGTAAAAAAAAAACAACATTTTTGCATTACAGAAAATAAAGAACTTTATCACAATATTCAAATTTCTGAGACAGTCTGTATGCATGAAATGGGCAGCCAGCAGATGTTTAGGAGATATTCACTTACTTTGCTTCAGGCTTCCCCAATTTCACCATGAGGATTGCTGTGGCTTCTTCAACGTAGTACCTGTATTGTTCACTCTAGGTGACTGAGCAGTAACGGGGGGTAACACACTACACGACCTGAGAATGACACAAAACCAGGCGTGATGTTGCTCATTTGGAACAGGACCGGGGGAGAAACGAGCAGAGCTAGCTGTTTGCATAATAATATGCCGCCATGAGGGTTTGTTTTAGATGACTTGAGTCCCACGTTTTGTCCTCCCTCCGTTCCTCGCTCACTCATCATTGTCCGTAACTCGGATGTGGAGTCATCAACGGCTCTAGTAGTTAAGAAGGCTAATAAAAGCCTGTCTGGAACCGCAAATGGGCCAACAATGTATCAATAAGCCTCATGAATTCATCTTTTATTGTTCAAACATAACAATTGACTGCCGATCATTCACCAGTTTGCCTCCAATCCAGGTATAGCTGCTCCCAACTTTTTCCAACTGGTTAATGAAAGTGCAACGCTCCGACTGATGGTTGTAAACGTTTTATTACAGGATTTTCTGTCTTTTAAACGCCCAAGACCACCGTGAACACTGAAACAAAATACACAGTGGCAAATATTCATCAGTGAAACCGTCATGTTCCCATATATGAATTGCTTAACTGAAACTTATTACACAAAGTATTAATGCTCTCAAAATACAAATTATACACATTATACACATATAAACAAGAATATTTCACTCCAACCAGAATGTTAGGAGTTGCTACAAGTCCATTTCTTCCGTATTTCAGTTCTTTGTCTTCCAATTACTGCTTGCACACACCAACAGACCATGAAAAAACTCACGTCTCTACCAAAAGGCATCACGTGACCACGTGATGGCGTGGTCAGATGGCGTTATTAATTAACCAATTCTCCCCAATGTATGCACACAATAATCAAAATATAAATGGATAAGTAAAATAAATCAATTCACACAGAAAACAAAAGCTTATGTGTGCATTCGCTACACCAGGGTTTTTGTCAGTGGCTTGCAAACAGAACTCTAAATATTCTGGCACAAAGGCAGCTTTAGGTCGTCTCCTCAAATCCCTGATCGACTGAAACATTCTGTTTCTTCAGAATAAAAAATAACCAATACTTTCTTAGACTATTTAAATTAATGGCATTAGAATTGCTTGCCACTAGGGATGGGCGGTATGGACTAAAAAATGTATCACGGTCATTTCTGGCATTTATCCCGATAACGATAAAAAAAATACCAATACAAAAAGTGTCATCAACAGGAATTTATCTTTCTTTCTTTCTTTCTTTCTTTCTTTCTTTCTTTCTTTCTTTCTTTCTTTCTTTCTTTCTTTCTTTCTTTCTTTCTTTCTTTCTTTCTTTCTTTCTTTCTTTCTTTCTTTCTTTCTTCTTCTTTCTTTTTTCAGGATAATTTCTTTCTTTCTTTCTTTCTTTCTTTCTTTCTTTCAGGATCATTTCTTTCTTTCTTTCAGGATAATTTCATTTCTTTCTTGCTCATTTTCTTTCTTTCTTGCTCCTTTCTTTCTTTCTTTCTTTCTTTCTTTCAGGATCATTTCTTTCTTTCTTTCAGGATCATTTCTTTCTTTCTTGCTCATTTTCTTTCTTTCTTGCTCCTTTCTTTCTTTCTTTCTTTCGTTCTTTCTTTCAGGATCATTTCTTTCTTTCTTTCAGGATCATTTCTTTCTTTCTTTCAGGCTCATTTTCTTTCTTTCTTGCTCATTTTCTTTCTTTCTTTCTTCTCTTTCTTTCTTTCTTTCTTTCTTCTTCTTCTTTCTTTCTTTCTTTCTTCTTCTTTCTTTCTTTCTTTCTTTCTTTCTTTCTTTCTTTCTTTCTTTCTTTCTTTCTTTCTTTCTTTCTTTCTTTCTTTCTTTCTTTCTTTCTTTCTCATTTCCTCAACTTATCATTTTTACCGTGAGATGACAAATTCTTACCGTGGGAATTCTTTTGACGGTTTATCGTGAACGGTAAAAATATCACCCATTCCTACTTGCCACACTGTCATTCATTTTATTCTCTGCATCTCTGTTTGATCTGCAGACTTCCCTCTGTAAAAGGTTCATCCACCAGCCCCCAGGAAGCAACAGATAAGAAGCGTGAGTCCAGGAGAGTGGCTTCTTTAACCTCATCAAGTCCCGCACGTCCCGGTCAGACAAGAGCCACGTGGCTGCGTCTGTCTCTTCACCGACATCTGCGTCCTCCACCGCCACCACCACGTCCTCCGTCAGCCCGGTGAAGGAGGACCTGCCACCACCGCCATTCCCCACGCCGCCTGTCAAAACTAACTCCACTGCGGTGGAGCATCAACACGAACTCCACCAGACACAGTCAAACCCCACAGATCCTGAGCCTGAAGCGTCTCCGACTTCTGCTGAACCTGCTGACAAGGAGAAGGATGAGAAGAATATCGGACATAAAGAGAATCCAGAAGAGGCTGAACGAATGGAGAGGAAGGAGAACGTGGAGAAAAAGGACAACCCACACATACCCCGTCACATCGGGGTTCCTGTGATGGGAAGGGACCTGCTGGCCGAGATGAAGGCCAGGCAGGAGAGAAGCCGGCAGGAGAAGCTGGCTGAGAAGAAGGTGGGTGGAGTTCCTGGGTCAGCTACATTAATGACTCTGATACAGGTGTAAAACAGGCCCACCGCGCATTTCAGCATAACACCGCTGTGCAGAAGTAAAGATGGCAGAAGTGAAAACAAAAAGACAGGATAACAATGATTTAGCTGTTTTTAAATGTTGAATTAGCAAAGACACCCTGAAACTGGTGCAAGATTAAGAGGGAAAATAAGTCAGGAAATAGTTTTATCTCAGTCATTTTTTTAGGTCTTGTAAATCTAACTTTCTAAATCTAAGCTTTAGTGCTGTAATCAAATATTATTTTCAAACATGATCACTGTAGATTCTCTCACAATGAGTGACTGGTATGTAGCTTACTATATCTTTTTTGTTGTTTTTGCCCCTTCCAGAACATCTGTGGAAAATTAAAAAAATATGCAATAAATGTGTGTATATTCTAGTAATCGAGTATTCTACTGAAAATTCCATTGATTAATCGAGTAATCGGATAAAACATATTTTTGTTTAGTTAAAGAGCAATTATAGATATGCATAAGATGTTAGATGTTAATTGACATTACTAAGACTAAATTATATAATACAGTAGGTTCATGGCTGTGCATTTAAAAACCCTGAATTTACACCAGTCGACCAAATTCACTCCCTATACTCAAAAAAGTAAGGATCTTACCAAGAAATGTTCTTATTTCTAACCTAAAAGTGCCATTACACCTGATAACACACATCACTTAAAAGGTTAGGTGTTTTTCCCACGTGTTAAAATTGAACTTTCATTTGTGTCAAGCTAATTTTAAATTTTAAAGTTGAATTAACTAATGGTTAAAGCAGAACAAAATATATTTTTCTTTAAAAAAATACATGCGCATTTTGTTATATAAATTAATTCTTCCAAAAGATAAAATAAATCATATTTGTCTATTTATAGAGCCATTTATAAATTGTCTTTTCAGTCCTCTTTCTAGCACCACCTAGTGTCAAAACCTGAACATATGAAAGCTTCCCAAAAAAATCAAATACGAGAGCAGCTGAACTACAAAACTATTCAAAGGAGTTTTTAGTAAAGCGTCCATTCAATGTTCTTTTAGTGACTCCTGTCATCATAAACTCTGTGATTCTGTTTTTAGTCCGAGTCATCTTCAGGACCAGACAAGGTGGATGCCGACAAAGGTGAGTGTGTTTATTTTAATGTTGCTGTTTTCTGTTCATGCCTGGATGTTTTAAGTGAAGAACCTTCATCATAGATGCCTTTAAACTTCTGTGATCAGATTCTGATCCTGTTGTCCCAGCAGACACTGACGAATCCAAACCAGAACCGATTCCGAGGTCCAAACCGCCAGCCGTCACCCCCAAACCAGCCGCCCCCCAGCCCGTCAGAACCCCCCTGACCCCCCACACGCCCGGGCCGCTCAGCCCGACCTCTGCCAGGACAAACAGCAGCGGTGAGAACCGACTGCTGTCAACCGTCAGGCATAGAATGCAGAACTGTGAATTACAGAACCTGAAATTTAAGGAATTTATTAAAGGATAGCCCCTTGAGATGTAACACCTCATTTTCAAGGGAGTCCCATAAAACATACAACATTACAATATATCACATCACAGTACAGACATACATGATATAAAACAAACAGACATCTTGCTCACCCTCCCACACACAACCCCTACCACATTAGTCTAGTTACAAAGTAGACTAATTAAATAACCGAAACAATGAGATAAATATAACATAATAAGAGAAAAGAAAAAATAAATAAATAAAAATAAATAAATGGAAAAAAGGACACAAAAAAATACATGAATAAATTAAAAACATAGGCAATTTGTTTTAAGATGAGAATATAATGCCAACTTAAAACAATGAAAAGAGGTAATAGAACGCAAAAAGAGGGGAAGATTATTCCAATCTGATGGAGCTTTAAAATAAAATGATCTTTTTCCAACCCCTTTTAAAATTCTAGGAACAAAGAAAAAAGGAAAATTCATATGTCTGAGTGAGTATGGAGAGTTATATGGAATCATGAGTTCTTTTAAATATGGAGGACAGTGAAATTAAACACATTTAAAAAGGAACTGAAGCCAGTGAAACTGCCGTCTAGATTTGTGTTGAAACCAGTTCAATGAATCAAACATAAAACAATGATGTTCTGAAAGGACAACGTAACACAAATCTACATAATGAATTAAATAATACAGTCAGAAGTTTAAGATGGGTATCTGGAGTATTTTGATAAACAATATTTGCATACCGTAATCAACAAGTGGTAGTATGAGTTGAAAAATTTACCTTTTTCTGACAGGAAGTGTAAAACAGTTGATGTTGATGAAAATGTCATTCTCTCTCTTTTTATTTGTGTCCCAGATGACTCTGTGGAGACTCCAGCAGGAAGTCAGTCTCCCAGAGTCCCACTTCCTCTTCCTCGCCTGAAGAGGACGCCATCAGAGCAGGACAGGGAGAGTCCCGGCAGCAGCCCTGCAACGCCACTGGATGGTCAGTATCTGTCTGATCTTTACTAACAGTTAGTTAGTTAGTTTACATTTAGTGTCCTTTCGGAAATTCTTTTTGCATCTGTGGCAGTCAGAATACATCGTCAAAAACAAAAAAACAGAACAATATACAAGACAATTCGACATAGAACGATTAAGTGCAGTATATCACAAAACTATACAATAACATAACTTAACACAATGAGTGCGTTTACATGCATCAATAACCCTTTTAAAACCCGAATATTGGCAATAACCCGGTTTTGCACGGCCATGTAAACACCAATAACCCCTTTGACTAACCCGAATTTGCTCATATTCTGGTTCTCTTCTGGCTCGTTCATGTAAACGCCATCAAACGGAACAGGAATTTGTTTTCTGCG
The DNA here is from genome assembly GCF_033807715.1 of Cololabis saira. Taxonomy (NCBI): domain Eukaryota; kingdom Metazoa; phylum Chordata; class Actinopteri; order Beloniformes; family Belonidae; genus Cololabis; species Cololabis saira. The sequence goes on from NC_084601.1 coordinate 35,252,378, forward strand.
CATGCTCTTTTTGCAAGGAATCTTGGTCTTTTGAGTCCAGGAAGTTCACGGAGAAATGCAAGACCACGCCACACTTTTGGAGTGAGGAGGAGACTAATCACTTAATAAATGTAATGAAGGATATGAACATTTCTGCATTTGTAGACGGTAGAAAGTACCGGGATAGCGAGATTTACAAGAAGGTGAGCGGAAAGTTGCGCGAAGCAGCATTTGTTTTGAATTTGGATACAGGAAGAAGAAGCGGAAATGACAGGAATTACGTCATGATGTTCTCCGTGCGTCGCTGGTTTGATCCAGATATCCCAAATGATTAATTACCACGTAAACAGGGATAACCCTGTTTGCTCACGCATGTAAACGGAATATTCCGAATGTTTCAGTAACCGGAATATTAGCAATAACCCGTATTTTGACTGTATGTAAACGTAGTCAATGATCCTAAAGTGCTTCACACCAAACCTAGTGGATTATGAAATGAATAATGCATGTATAATTTATTTAGCAGAGCTATACTGGAGGGTATACAGGACTGTCTCAGAAAATTAAAATATTGTGATAAAGTCCTTTTATTTTCTGTAATGCAATTTAAAAAAAAACAAAAATGTCATACATTCTGGATTCATTACAAATCAACTGAAATATTGCAAGCCTTTTATTATTTTAATATTGCTGATTATGGCTTACAGTTTAAGATTAAGATTCCCAGAATATTCAAATTTTTTGAGATAGGATATTTGAGTTTTCTTAAGCTGTAAACCATGATCAGCAATATTAAAATAATAAAAGGCTTGCAATATTTCAGTTGATTTGTAATGAATCCAGAATGTATGACATTTTTGCATTACAGAAAATAAAGGACTTTATCACAATATTCTAATTTTCTGAAACTGTCCTGTAAAAGATCTTAGGGCCCGGGAGGTCGGCAGAGCCGGCAACCTAAAACTCTGCCCTGATGGTAACAGCAGATATTCTGCATTGAGGGGATGAGATACATCACTGCAGACTGCAGGACAGTAGCTCATTAAGAGGACTTTACAGCAACTGAGTAAAAAGACAGTTAATAATAATAATTTAGCTGCTGATCAATCACCAATAAATGCAAATCTCTATTTCGACATGAGTCATTGTGTCAGCTGGACGATATCTAGAAACATAATATTCAATTTATCAGGTGAACAGATGTTTAATGAAGGCTTTCAAGTCCACAACTGACACGCACACACACACACGCACACACACACACACACACACACACACACACACACACAGCACATGTGGAGCAAATGTTCATCAGAGCAGATGCTTTTACTCCCAGTCCATGTTGGATTCGTCCAAAAGCCTCCGTGTGCGTGGGATTCTGCAGTTTGACATCTGCTTCTGTAATGAACACTTCCAAGAACTGCTCAGGGTTCCTGCTCTGTAATCAGAAGGGCAAGTTGTCTCATTTAATTGTTGTGCAAAAAGATGTCGTTTTGAAATCAGAAACAAGAAAAGAGGAGAATCTCCCCTTTTCTAATGTGTTCACTGCAGACGAAGAAGAAATGTTGCATAAAACACCGAGCTCTGGCTCGTGGACTGTGTGGAAAGTAGCCACTCTACTGTGGCCAAATTGTGATCAAATTATTTTCATTAAAAAAAGGTATTTTGTACAAATGCTGGCCGAAATGATGAGAACAACATGATCGTTTCATGTCCATCAAGAAAAATACAGGACTGTCTCAGAAAATTAGAATATTGTGATAAAGTTCATGCAATTAAACAAAACAAAAATGTCATACATTCTTGATTCATTACAAATCAACTGAAATATTGCAAGCCTTTTATTATTTTAATATTGCTGATCATGGCTTACAGTTTAAAAAAACTCAAAATATCCTATCTCAAAAAATTCGAATATTCTGGGAATCTTAATCTTAAACTGTAAACCATAATCAGCAATATTAAAATAATAAAAGGCTTGCAATATTTCAGTTGATTTGTAATGAATCCAGAATGTATGACATTTTTGTTTTTTTAATTGCATTACAGAAAATAAAGAACTTTATCACAATATTCTAATTTTCTGAGACAGTCCTGTACACTTCTGACAAATGGAATAATTTCATCATAAATACATAAGTGACAGAAATATATTGTCATTAAGTTTTGTAATGAATGTATTATTAGTTTACATTAATGTGGGGGTGCATGTTGTGAAACAAATTTGCATCCTGTGATAGAGACAGATATGAGAATGTTAGATTAAAATAAGTGTGTGTTTGCTGAAATGTTTTTGCTGCATCTCCTGGTCTTCCTGCAGTGGAGTTTCCTGCGGACGGGGAAACCTTTGACGAGGCCTCGGGTAGCGAGTCCAGCGCCGGCGGGAGACAGTGGTCGTCCCTGAGACACGAGTCCAGCCCTCCGTCCCCCAAGGAAGACGACCGCCAGCGGGCCAAGTCCCTGCCTGCCTACGGTCCGTCCACTCGCATTCACCTCCTCAGTGTCTTTGGGACTAATTAAAACACTCTTTACTTAGTTTAGTTTATTTGTTCGCACATATTAAAAACAATACAAAAAAAATAATGACAATACAATAATTACTGCAGTGCAGGTGAGAAAAAAGAAACCCAAGGTGGGCTTATGAAGGATTGTCACCAGAGATAAATACAAATAATAAGTAAACAAGGTAATCAAACTTTACCAAAGCAGCACATGAAGAGAGAGAAAAAAAAAAGAAATTTAAATAAATACCTAAATACATACAAATACACCATCAAATTTACAAATAAATGATTGCAATGTGCGTGTGTGGGTGCGTGCGCATACGCATACTCCCGAGCATGCACACAAAGCTACATCTTAGAGATCGTGTGAAAAGGGTTTATTTCAATCTACATTTGAAATTGCAGAGAGAAGATGAGGAGTTAGCAATAGTTATGTGTGAGTTCCATAATAAAGAACTTCTGACTTTAATGGAGAACTGACTAAGAGTGGTACGGTACTGAAGGGAGGATGAATATTGTCAGATTTAGTATTATAATCATGAACTTGAGAGTTAGTCTGGAAGTAATCTTTGAAAGTTGTAGGGAGGATATTTTGACAGTGAGTACATTTATAAATAAAAGAACAGGACTGAACTATGTTAATGTCGTAAATAGACAATACATTTCGAGCTTTGAAGAGGGGGCTACTCGAGGAACAACTACTTCATAACTTTGACGTGTTAAAGATCGGTTGAAAAAGCTTTTTTTTTTCAAGTTCAAACACATTAAAAACAGTGTCTTTAAAGTGTTTGCAGAAAATGAAATCATATTTTCTTCAGATGATTTTGCAGCAACTGAAACAAATGTTCAGTAATTTAACCTTGTGGGACTTTTGAACCGCTCAGATTTTTGTTTTTAATAAACTAATGCATTAGGGAATCAGATTATTCCAGACTTTGATAGTTAAATATTGGCCTGTCACTGATGGTTAGTAGTTAGTTAAAATATTTTAGCTAAATGATTTTACCCTTCATAGAATACAAATCATTTCTTCTACAGGAATTTCCTTAAATTGAATTCATAATACACACCACCTGGATTTTAAAGTTTGAAGTAACTATGGAGTTTTACTTTTCTATCACTATAGTGGAACTATTTTGTTCCTTTTTCCATTTGAAGTTAACATGAATTAAGGCTCTTCATTTACTTTTCCTAATTTATTTTTAATACATTTAAACCCAGTGTTTGTAATTTCAGAATAGTAAAGAGTGAAATTCTTCTTGTTTGCATGTTTGGTGATAGTTTCTGCTGTTTCTGCCTCTCTGTCTTCAGTGACGTCTCTGTCTCAGACGGACACAGATCTCAGTGCAGCCGAGGGAGACGTTGACGCCTCGTCTACCGACCTCACGTCTACCAGCAAATCTGAAGACGAGTCTGGGGATGAAACTCCTTCCATGTGATCCGGAAAGATATTTCCCACCTCTGAAAGGCTGCTTGACTGTCCTCGCTATATTCTTGAATGTTAAGGAGGTTGATCCCGAACACACGGCCAAAGCAGAGACGGCAGTAACCAGCTCGTGCTCTTTTGATTTAACGCTTTAAACATGTTTGCCAAGTGGACACTGTGACATTTTCTCCATATCTCACACTGTTATCAGCCTGTCTGGTAAACTGACACCAAAATAGCTGCATGACTGTCTCTGAGCTCTAATAGGAGCGTAAAGAGGAGTCCAGATGGTCTTCATCAGGTGCAGAAACAATCTGCGGCTGCTTAGATAAATGCATCCAGCTGTAGAGCTTATGTAGTCCATATCACTGAGAAGAATGAGGCTGACTCGTGTTTTTGCAGCTGTAAGTGGGTCCGGGGTGAAGCTGCCGGGTCGTATCTGGTTCTGCAGTTAAAGCGGAACCAGGAGCTGCAGCAGGTCGTCTGAAAACCCGATCTGGACCAATCGTGGGGAGTTTTCCAGCCTGAGAGGAAAAGCTTCATGTTTCAGCTCCAGAGAAGGTGGAGCTCCAAGGTGTTTCTCCTCCTTTCAAATGGAGTTAAGGTTGTGCAGGTTTGGATCCTTCTCTGCAGAACATTTCAGATCAGAGTCACCGGTGACCATGTCATCAACTCATAACCGATGTTTCATACTCTTAAAACAAAAACCAAAGCATTCTTGTCCATGATCATTCAGTATTATTCATCTCGCTCTTATTTCAGTTCAGCTTCACCTTGAAGGATATAAATCTGAGTCTATCAGAAGTTTTCCACAAACGTAAGCGAATAAACTGTAAAACTTCAATCAGATGATGTAAAGAATTGTAAGTACAGGTACGATTTGGAAGAGCAGAGATTTTTTATTTGCATGTCTTGAGCATCAGAGGGAGATAGTTTCGCCGGGTTGATGTCTGACTCGTGAATTCTGCCTATTTAAGCACAGAAGTCCGACTTCTACGACTTCTACGTTTTAATTTGCTGCCTTCAAGTCCCAGAAGAGGTGAATTGCACATATTCCTCATTTCACTGGAAGCTTGTCCTTCAGCCTGGATGGATGGCTGTGTTTTTTATCTTATGTTTTGCTTATGTAAAGAGGAATTATATAGAGAAAATGGTTTTATTTGTTGAAAGTTTTTCCTTTCTGACCATTTAAATATAAATATGAAAAGATTTCAAAACTAAAGATGGTGTAATCGGGTTTTCTTTCCACTGCAAATATTGCTTTTCTATCACTTTAAGTTCACAAATGTGCCCTGTGAGAGCAGGTCAAGTAAAGGTCTTTTATATTTAAAGTTGAAACCACGGCGTCGTCATAGCGAGCATTGTTAAACCAACGTGTAGCGCTGCACTTATATCCCTGTAAATACGTACTAACGTTTGTTTAAGGTTCTGTTTCTACCATAACCAGGGTTTTAATCAGTTAAACGCTGAAATTGTGGGATTTATGTTGTATTATGAGCAGAGTGTATGATTTACTGAGGAGACATGCTGATTAATCTGCATCAGTTTTCACTTCTGATACTTGGTGGATTTTTTTTCTTTTTATAGGAAAATATTTTTTTTTATATATATTTTTTTTCAATCATCTTTTGTTTTGTTTTATATCAGTGAGCATATAAGACTGGAAATGTGACAAAGCTGTCAGATATTTCCATATTTGTATGTTTATATCAATAAACCGAGTTAATGGTCACAAACACGCTCTCTCTCTTTCTCTTTCTGTCTCTCTCAACCTGATCTCACAAAAATCCGTGAAATGTCCACGACCTCTTACCAATATTTTTCGTGGTGGTGCCACGGAAAGTGGTAATATTCCGTGTGAGCACCACGGATATTATACCTATGCAAAGTCAATGGGATCCGTTGTCGTGATATAGCCTATACACGGATTTGGAAGTTAACAGTGTTTTGACGGCAAGTATTTAACCGTGTTTTCTAACTTTTTGTTTGCTGTTGCCATGACGACGGAGGTGGTGCAAAACATCATCAAAACACCATTAAAACATCAATAAAACACTATTAAAACACTTGTGCGGCATCACAGTTACAAAAACTTGTAACTAAGCCACTATAATAAATAATATATAAATAATAATAATTTAATAAATAATCAAGTGGTGATGAAAAATACCACTAAATAACATTTTAGAAACAAAAATAATAATATTAAACAACGTCCATTGAACTTCCAAATCCATGTATAGGCTATATCACGACAACGGATCCCATTGACTTTGCATAGGTATAATATCCGTGGTGCTCACACGGAATATTACCACTTTCCGTGGCACCACCACGAAAAATTTTGGTAAGAGGTCGTGGGCATTTCACGGATTTTTGTGAGATCAGGTTGGTCTCTCTATCTCTCTTTCTCTCTCTCTCTCTCTCTGTCTCTCTCTCTCTCACTCTCCTCCTCTCTCCTCACATGTACAAGAGGCTGATTCTCTATTATCTCATTTCATGGATTTTGGGCAACAGCTGAGGAAGAATCAGTTTAAATTTCACTTCAGTGGATTACGTTTCTGCTGAGAAGCGACACTATCGAGTTCGGAGAGATATTCCTGTCCTTTATTGTTCCTCCTAAACCTCTGGAGTTCTCCGACAGCATGGACGGTGCGCTGGACCGGCTGGATGCTGCAGGTTTCTTACAGATCTGGCAACACTTCGACAAAGATGGTACAAAGACTACTGTACATTTGTAATGGCTTTCATCAGCACCACATCCCAACTAGATAATTTTCTTTAATTTCATCTAAATTGTGTTTCAAATAAAAAAAAGCCTCTTTTTACCATTTATTTTAATTATAAGTAAGCAAATATAACGTGAACATCCTGAAAACTGGAACAAAACGGAATGATTTGAGGTAACAATTTACGTGATATCTGTTCTTTCTTTGGTGCACGACTTCTTTTAATTCTTCCTTGAATGTTGCCTGTCGCCTAAGAAGTTTTCTAAGTTATAATCCAACTTTATTTGAAATTTGAATGTTAATGTGCGTGTGTTCAATGCCTTTTTTATTCTGTGTTTCTTGAAAAAGAGACCTCAGTCGGTGAAAGAAGCTGATTACATGCTTATGTGACAGAGAGTCTTAGAAAAGAGCCCGAACCCCCAAATTATTGTTAAGTGGTGTCTTTTCAGTTGGAGTTGGACGGATGGATGTTGTTTGTTGGTGTTATGTAACCGTCCACTTATCCCACCATCTATGGGGGACTGAAGCCGACAAAATGCATTACTGGTTCAATAAATTAATTCATATGCCAATACATGCAGCAATATTTAATTTACTAAATTTGACACATATCACCTTAACTTTTCAATTTCTCAATTGTCATTTTACAAAGTTAAATCAATTTCTTTTAACAGGTTAAGCGTTTTCCTCCATCATTCCCCTGCCCACCCACCTCAATTATAATAATAATAATTAATATGTTGCCTCAAGCGCATTTCATTTATGTCCTTTTCTGTTTTTTTTCTCTCTCTCCTTTCTATTTTCTCATGGTGCTGACCAAATGAGTGTTTGTGTCTGTGTGGGTTGGGGGTGTAGTCAGATATGGTATTTGTAGGGGTTTACACTGAAAAAAATAAATCTAAGCGCATGTAAATATAACATATTTAAACCTGTGATATTAACAATTAAAAGTGAAGTTTGTTGCTTTACATGAAAACATCTAGTTTTTAATTAATCTGCATTTGTTCAAAAAACAAGACATTGTGCATGTTTTCCTTACCAAGCAGTATTTCTGTAATCCCAGGCAATCTTTTCATTTACACACAAACAACAAGCAATGATCTTGTTGTATTTACCTTTCCTTTAACAATTTTAATCTATTGGGCAGATTGACCAACGTTTAGATGAAACATGCTTTATTTGTAGAACAACCACAGTAAAAAAATATCTTGCTTGATCTGCTTTTAAAAATTAAGGCAACTTTTTCGCATGAGAGTCTTTGTATAAACTACTTAATTTTTAGTATGTACAAAATTAATTTGCAAGTAAAGTCAACTTAATTTTGATAAATAAAGTAAACTAACTAACTAACTAACACAATTAAGTTGACTTTACTTGCAAAATGTATTATTTACATACAAAAAATTAAGTAGTTCATACAAAGACTAGTCTTTCTTGATCTACATAATAATCTCATGCCAAAAGTTGCCTTAATTTAAAAATAAAAAGTAGATCAAGCACCATATTTGTAACAGTGAAGTGGGCCCCGCCAGGGGACTGCAGATGTAAATTAACCAACTCTGGTACAATCTATCACATAGAAACATGTATGTTTGAAATTGTCCATGGTCCTTTATAAATCTATCAAATTTTAAAATAAAATGATATCTCTGTATAAACACCAGAAAATAATAAATGGGAAAACTGACATACATTTTAAAATAATTGACTTCAGAAAAAAAATGAAAGTTGAAAACGTTCTCATTATTTATTTATTTAAAAAAATCAATAATCTACTCTTACTGCTGCTTTATTAATATAATTGTTTTTCGGTGAACCCACCTGCATTTTTGATTTGATATTAACTTCATGGAGAAGTGTTATAGTATATTAACAAAAGGGGCATAACTGGTTTCTCTGCATTATTGTCTGTTTCAGATGACGGCTACATCGAAGGGAAGGAGCTGGATGCGTTCTTTAAACTCGTGTCACAAAAACTTGGGATGAAGGTAAAGAAGTTAGTGTGAAACCACAGTTTAAAACGGGTGGCTCATTTCTTGTCTAGTCCTCATATGGGCTTGTAGTTGTGTGATTTTTGCACAGACCTTGTTTTTAGATGAGTGAAACCCATTCAGTGCGTTGCTAGTGGCCTTTCAGCAGGGGCAAACATGCACATGTAGAACCCGTTTCAGCAGCATTCAAACTAAAAGATTCCACGCTGATGCTGCTGATGCTGCTCCTGCTGATGCTGCTGATGCTGCTGATGCTGATGCTGATGCTGCTGATGCTGCTCCTGCTGATGCTGCTGATGCTGATGCTGCTGATGCTGCTCCTGCTGATGCTGCTCCTGCTGATGCTGCTGATGCTGATGCTGATGCTGCTGAGCTCGGACACAACGAAGCTCCTCGTTTCAGCTCTCATCACAGAAATAACACCTGAAACAAGGATATATTTTATTGGTGAACATCATAGGTCAGCATGAGGAAACACATGCTAGAATAGTTTCCTGGTGGTAACTGAGTTAAGTTGTGCATGTTCTAACCAGTACTGGAGTTGAGGGGGGATGAGGGGGGATGGCATCCGCCCTGAAATAAAAACGGTCCAAATCATCCCCCCTTTCCATCCCTTATGTCATTTCATCAATGAATGTGGTTTTACTGCTATTTCAACATTTAGAGTCATCACCAGAAAAATAACTTATTTGACAATTTTCACCTGTTTCAAGTAAATTTTCACTTGAAATAAGTAGAAAAATCTGCCAGTGGGACAAGATTTATCTTCTCATTACAAGCAAAAAAATCTCGTTCCACTGGCAGATTTTTCTACTTATTTTAAGGGAAAATCTACTTGAAACAGGTGAAAATTGTTGTTTTTTCCAGTGATGAGTCTTGTTTTAAGTGTAATGAGATTTTTTTTACTAAAATGAGAGATTTTAAACAGAAATAAGACAAATATTCTTGTTAAGATTTTGAGTTTTTGCAGTGATCCATGTTACTTATCCTGTGAAGGACAGAGTCATATTGATAAGTTCAGAAAAGTGTTTTTTATTGTTGTGTTTTGATGTATTTGATGTAAGCCCAGTGGGTATTTAAAGCTTACAGAAGGCTGCATTTAACTGCTGCTATGTCATCCCTGCAGTATTTCTGCAGGTGTTTTGGTCACCGCTATTATTTGTAATATATATCATATTATTTGTAATCAGCACAAATTATCTGTCCCCATATGATAAAATCCACCACCCCCCCTGATTTCTTTTACAACTCGAGTACTGGTTCTAACCAACCCTCAAGCTCATTCCCTTCACCCACTTCCCCATGTTTTCCTTAACTGGAGTTGGGCGGAGTCAGCTCCTGTCATGATGGTGACGTTACACATCTCTTTATACTATCTGTGGGGGTATAATAATATCAGAGGTGTTACTTGTGTCTAATTATTACCTCAAGCAGAAGCCAGACATTGCAGTGGAAACCATGTGCCGTCCATTTATTGGATTGTTTTATTGATTCTCCAAGTATACAGCACAGATTTTAGCTGTAGCTTTTATTGTTGCATCTTTTGGATGAGATGCATGAGTAGTGTTGCATCTGTCTGTGCCATTTCACCTGAAAGGAGCCTTTTCTTCAACTTCTTTTGATGTAATATTGGTAGTAATAATAACTAGAAAATGTCAGGAAATTTGGATATGGGTATGCCCTACTGCCCATTCATCCGCTCCAGCTGCTTGTGTTTGGGGTGGTACTGGATGGTTCAGGTTAATGGTTCATTCATTAATAATGAATATACTGTTATAATATTATTAAATAATAATAATAAAAACAATGCTGTTTTCAGAAGGAGGAGATGGCTGAGGAGAAAATCAGAGGAATCAGACAAAGACTTGCATCCTCCTATGATACTGCTGCAAATAGACGTCTTCACATTCAAGAGGTACGACTCTCTGAAATGGAAACTTTTTTCTGTGCGTAGCCAATAGATCTTTTTCAGACACAGGAAGCAGCAAGCGCTCACATGTGTAGATTCTGAGTATGAAGGAATACAGATTTAGACCACTGAGTCATGTAGCTTCTGTGGATAATTGTGCAAATAAAAAAGAGAAACTATTCAAAATCAAGTAAATCATCTCATTCCAGTTGGCCTCACTGATGCTGCCTGAGGAGGAGAACTTCCTACTTCTGTTCCGCCGAGAAACTCCGCTGGACAACAGTGTGGAGTTCATGAGGGTGAGGGTCAACACCCAACAAGTAACAGAGCTGAACAAAGAAAAAACAAAAAGAAAAAAAAGAACCTGTAGCTCAAAGCGTGATTTTTATTATGTGCTTATCTTTTCATATATGATTGGAGAAAAGCTCTGCAGCAAATATTTTAATCCTTCGATCAGAAATGTCCCTGCATGCACATGGATTGTCCTGATCTTAATCTAAAACGATGAAGGATCTATAAAACCACCTGTGAAAGAAAAAAATGTGTAAAGTTTGGACAATGTTAGTGATATTAGTTAGTTTTTACAGATCTGGAGAGAATATGATGAAGACAGCAGCGGCTACATCTCAGCCAATGAGCTTAAGGTGAGTATTCAAACACATAGCACACCGTAGCTTTCTACAGACATGATGATGGGAATGTTGGCGACCAGGGCAGCTGACAGTCTTGCCGGGGCCCGGGACAAAATAATCTAAGATGGGCCCCTCTGCGCCCGGATCTCTCCTTCTCCCTCTTCCTCTCCTCTCCCTCTGCTCTTCAGGTTTTTATACAAGCTAATGGACGTTAACATTAGAGCTAGCCAGTTAGGATAAGTTACAAGGTTGGTAAACGTTGTAACTGTTTCTTACCTTGCTCTACGCTGACTTTATTAATTCCAGCTTCACCGTCACCACCCTTTTAAAATATTTGTGTAGAGAATCTCTGAGGCCTCTATTTTCTTCTTCTCTTCTTCTCTTTTCTCTTCTTTTCTGAGCACCAGACTTGTGCTGACCGGACATTTTGACCATTTATAATGGTTTAATTAAATGATAACATCAAATTTTGATCAACGGCCAAACCATTTTTGTGTTGGGGGTTCATGACCACAAGGACAATTAGGAAGAAAACAAATAACAAGCTTTCATGTAACTCAAATACTACATATTTTTTCCACAAATAGGCATATTTTGAAACATTTTGAAAAATTATTCCATAATTAAATAAGAATTAAAAAAAAAAAAAAATTCTCTTCAGTTCTGATCCCCCCCCCCCTACCCTGGGCCCGGGACAACAGACCCGTTTGTCCCCCCCTATCGGCGGCCGTGTTGGCGACTAAAAGCAATTGATGGAATCCTTCAAATAAAATTGTTCAGGGTTGACATTCTGAGCTTTATTGAGACATCTCGGCCGTGTCTCCATGCAGGGTTTCCTCAGAGACTTGTTCTTCCAGCACAGGAAGTCCGTCAGCCCTGGAAAACTGGAGGAGTACACAGAAACCATGGTAACGGCTCTGAGCTCCTCAAAGATGCTTCCCACCAGCAGATCACCTCAGTCTGACTTTTCCTCTCCCTTTAGATGAAGATGTTTGACAAAAACAGAGACGGCAGACTGGATTTAAATGACTTGGCCAGGTAATGTTGCTCACCGTCTTATGACCGTGACGACAGTCGTGATGGGAAACTCAATTTGTATTCACACAGCACAGAGGGCTGGACTAAAGCTGCTTAAAGGTTGGAAAAACTGGCCATGTGAGACGGGATTGTGGCTGTATTTAGCTCTCTAACTTATAATCAATGAAATGAACAGACTGTGGACTCTTCATCATCAGAAATTATTGTTACCGTCAACAGAGTCTGACATGAAAATCAAAGGTTGATGGTAAATTGTATTGTTCATTTTCCATTACTTTTTGTGTTTTCTAGAATTTTGTCTCTGAAAGAAAACTTCTTACTGAAATTTAAGATGGATGTAAGTTTGAAACAATACCTTTTTTGAGATGTTATACTTTTGCTTAATAACAAAAAATGTTCAAAGATAATACAACACATTTACAATCTTCACCCTTCCATGTGCAGCTGCCTTTTTGTAGCTAAAAAAAGTCTTGTTTTTAATTTTAACCCTTTTCCACTTTAATGTTTTCAAGACCTTGAAAATTCTGTCTCATTCTGATCTCAGGCTTGCAGTCTGGAGGACAGGAAGAGGGACTTTGAGAAGATATTTGCTCACTATGATGTTGTAAGTTCAGATTTCTTTGATGTGATTATTATTATTGTTCAATTGAGATTTCTTATTGTTATTGTCAATGATTTCTCTATTAAGACTAACTGAACCAAATTATTCATGCTGTTACACACATCTAGGATATACTCAGTACTCGAGTTGTAAAAAAAAATCAGGGGGGATGGTGGATTTTATCATATGGGGACAGATAATTTGTGCTGATTATAAATAATATAATATATTACAAATAATAGCAGGGACCAAAACACCTGCAGAAATACTGCAGGAATGACATAGCAGCAGTTAAATGCAGCCTTCTGTAAGCTTTAAATATCCACTGGGCTTACATCTAATACATCAAAACACAACAATAAAAAACAGTTTTCTGAACTTATCAATATGACTCTGTCCTTCACAGGATAAGTAAAATGGATCACTGCAAAAACTCAAAATCTTAACAAGAATATTTGTCCTATTTCTAGTTAAAATGTCTCATTTTAGTAAAAAAAATCTTATTACACTTAACACAAGACTCATCACTGGAAAAAAACAACAATTTTCACCTGTTTCAAGTAGATTTTCACTTGAAATAAGTAGAAAAATCTGCCAGTGCAACAAGATTTTATTGCTTGTAATGAGAAGATAAATCTTGTCCCACTGGCAGATTTTCCTACTTATTTCAAGTGAAAATTTACTTGAAACAGGTGGAAATTGTTACATTTTTCTGGTGTTATTTTTCTGGTGATGACCCTAAATGTTGAAATAGCAGTAAAACCACATTCATTGATGAAATGACATAAGGGATGGAAAGGGGGGATGGCAGTTTTACAGGGGGGATGATTTGGACCGTTTTTATTTCAGGGGGGATGCCATCCCCCCTCATCCCCCCTCAACTCCAGTACTGGATATACTAATATTTCTACTACCACTACTACTACCACTACTACTACTACTACAAATAATAGTAATAATAATAACCAGCTATAAGTTTTGCCTTTCTTTTTTAAAAGATTTTGTGGTGCTAATGGCCTTTATTGAAATAAAGGTGGACAGTAAGTGGGTATATAGAGAGAGGGGGAGGCACCCAGGAAAGAGCGACAGGCCAGATATCCAGGGCTCCCAGGTTTTACCATTTGACGTAGTAAAAATATTGCTGTTGTGCTTACGCTGACAATTTTCTCTGTTAACCAACATGTAGAAAATGTAAAAAAGGAAAGGTTTTATAAATCTGATGCATAAAAAAAAACGTTTTGCAGACATTTGCACAGATTTTGTGTGTTTTTGTGTTTAGAGTAAGACGGGCGCTTTGGAAGGTCCTGAGGTGGACGGATTTGTCAAAGATATGATGGAGTTGGTGAAGGTAACAAGTTTTTTTTTTATGGAGATGAATGTGTGTGTCATGTTTACTGATTATCAGACACCAGAGCACCTGTGGGTATTTGGATTCTAATTATTTAATGACTTCAGTTTTCCCATTGTGCCTTCTTTATGCAATTAGGCTCAAAAACTTCTCTCATGAAAAGCCATAGTTCATATTCTTATCATATTACATGTTTCATACTTTTAAGAGGCAAGAATTGCACATTTAAAACCCTAAACATTAAAGGTTTTTCGAGAAGAATTTAACTTATACTTTCAAAGTTCATCGTAGAGAAGCCAAATATGACAGAGTGAAGCAAGAGTAACTATTATTTATTAAACTGATGCCACTGCAGGACAATCTAACAAGAAAACAGCATGGAGCTCAAAACAGAACAGATTGACCATGGGCCAGCAGAGAAGGCAGGAAAATCAGGACAATAAACACCGACGCTGACATGACACAGGTGTTAACAGTTGGGAGAGAGGAGAATAGGGCACTAAAACAAGTATTACTTGGAATCTCAGTAAGTTTCAAGTTTCAAAAGAGGGAAAGAATTAAGGGATTTAGGATTAAGGATAAAGGATTCATCAATTCTTCAAGAAAAAGTTTAAAAAAACATTGTGAAAGTAACATAAAATTATAAGTACCGTATTTTCTGGAATATAAACCACTACTTTTCTCATAGGTTTTGAACCATGCGGCTTATACAAAGGTGAGGCTATTCTGTGGATTTTTCCACCGCTAGGGGGAGTGCTAACCGGAATTAGAATTAAAAACTAAGACAAAATAAATGCAAAGAAGAATACACACTTCTTCTTTAGCAGATAGAAGTAGAAGCAGATTTCAAACAGATAAATAGATAAATAAATAGCAGTTATTTTCTCTTGGTTCTGTCCAGTTTTAATCAGCAAAGTTGCTGCCGTGTTAAAAGACACTGTTAGGAAAGGATCTATTTAATTACATACATATACATCATTTACAGTTCAAAATCATTCTGTAAATGTAGTAAATATCTAATCTAACAACATAAATATCTGCGACTTGCATATCTTTTTTTTTTTTAAATAGAGCGGATGCGGCTTATATACAGGTGCGGCTTGTATATCTTTTTTTTAATTATTTTTTTAAAAAATAGAGTGGATGCGGCTTATGTACAGGTGCGGCTTATAGTCCAGAAAATACGGTACATTAATCTTTAAGAATGATCAGAATGAAAATAAATGATGACATTTCATCATATATGTGAAAATGGAGCTGGTTCTCTGATGTTTACTGTACAATCAGATGTTTGCAGCTTCTCAGAAATGATGGATGGATGGATGGGTGGGTGGATGGATGGATGATGGATAGATGGATGGATGGATGGATGGATGGATGGATGGATGGATGGATGGATGGATGGATGGATGGATGGATGGATGGATGGATGGATGGATGGATGGATGGATGGATGGATGGATGGATGGATGGATGGATGGATGGATGGATGGATGGATGGATGGATGGATGGATGGATGGATGATTTATACAAAGCAGCAAGACAAGTATAAGCATTTTGATGAAGTGAGACCGTCTCTGTTGACACTTGTGATCTCTAACCCCCTAAAGCCCAGCATCAGTGGAACAGAACTGGACAAGTTCAGGAAGTCGTTGATGGGTCACTGTGACATCAATAAAGACGGAAAAATCCAGAAGAACGAGCTGGCGCTGTGTCTCGGCCTGAAACTCAGCTAGTGGACCCAGAGAACATTTATAAAAGAGGCTTCTTTTTTCAACATTTCTCCTGTCTCCACGTTTGTCCTGATTTATTCCGCCTGTCCGCCTGTGTCCACCAAAGTGTCCTTGGGCAAGACACTGAATCCCCCGGTTGCTCCCGGTTGTCAGGCCAGCGCCGTTGTCTATGGCAGCTCCGCCGACGACCGGTGTGTGAATGTGTGCGTGTGTGGGTGAATGTTTGCAGTGTAAAGCGCTTTGGGGCTGTAGGAATACAGCTGGAAAGCGCTATATAAGTGTAAGCCATTTACCATTTACCATTTACCATTTATTCTCTCGATATGAATTCTGAAATTAAACTCTGCTCTTCTCTTTTTAATGGTAATGTGTTTTGCTTTCTCTTTTCCTCATATAACTTTTTTCCCATTCCTTGCTGAGGTTGATATTAAACTGTTGTTGTTTTAAGATACTTTACTCACATTGAAATAAAAAGGAAAAAAAGATAGCTATATTCCAATAATTGTACATATTTGTCTGTATTGAAACACTTAAATGTAGAATAATCTTTACATTTAAAATGCAGATTAATGTGTATTTGATGTTACTTGTTTAAACTAATTGCAGTGATGGATTTTTTTGTAAAATGTTGTAATGTGAATTCTGAATCTCTGTTTTTGTGACATTATTGTGAAATTAGTAAAAATAATTATGCTTAATGACATTTAGAAGCACTTTCCATGTGTGTATTTCTCAACAAGTCGTTAAATAAGAAAAGAACCTGTCCTCTTTCTAAGCTCATCACCACAATTCTCACTGTATTGAAGGGCCATATCATTCACATGCTCCTGCTTCTCTTATAAACGTTGACATGTAAATGAATGTTGAATAAAGTGCAAAAATGAAGTGCAGGCAAAATCAGATGTGCTGACAGATCACTAGACAATAACCTGGCATTGTGGTAGTTTAGCTCATTCGTGCTTCTTCTGCTGTCAAAAGTAAAACTTCAAACTATTAAACACAACCAACAAGTAGATGGTCAGAAAATAATACTCTGAACTCTGTAATGTCCATGAATGAAGGTTCTCAGTGAGACAGGACCTCAGAGCAAACCAATGTTTCAGACAAGATCAGGAGGAAGTCGTCCAGACTCCTGATCAGAGGATATTAGCTTTATATTAGGCTTCACCAAAATCCAGCTCTTCAGATTCAAGAAAACTTTTCTGTCTCTCGAGCATGAAAACTCACAGAAACAGACAAACAGAGGTTGGTAAAGGACAATGTATGTAAATGAAATAGATTGACATTAAAACAGACTTACTGTAAAGGTACTATCATTAAATGTATCTATAATGACGATTGTGTGAATTTAAAAATAAAGGAATGATTCAAAATAGCAGATGCCTCGATGAGTTTTTTTTTACATTTCTGTATTTACTTTGTTTTACTATGTCCTGAAGTACTTTTTACTATCGTTGAAGTAGTTTTGTCCAAGTCAGGCAAAAGACAAAACAAAACAAGAGAAAAAAAAAAACCATCCAAACACAGACAAAAAATAGACGCCAACAATGGTTAATAAATACAGAGAATATATATACAGTGAATACATGAGATAGCAGCAACATTTTGACAAATGGTCAACTCAATTAGTGAGTCATGTCAGTCCATATTTTCTCCCCCTAATTGATTTAGGAGTGGAGACCACAGTTCACGGAACATTTGTTCTCGGCCGTGTCCTTTGAGAGTTAGCCTCTCCAATGGGAGGAATTGTATTATTTGTTCTTTGAACATTTCAAAGGTGGGCAGCTGTTCCCCTTTCCAGAGTAGAAGAATACATTTTTTTGCGTAATATGTTATCGTAATTAGCAGTCTGTATTTCTTTGAGTCCATTCGTATTTCTGGCAGTTCATTTAATAAATAGGCACATGGGGATAAATCAAATTGTGTCGTCAATGCAGCTTTTGTAAATAAGTGGATAGAGTTCCAAAATCCATTTAATTTTTCACAATACCAGAACATATGCGCGAAAGTACCTTTATTGGTTTTACATCTGGGACAGTTTGGTGAATTGTCATTTGAAATTTTATTCATTTTTACTGGTGTTAAATAAAATGTATGAATGAATTTAAAGTTGGTTTCTTTAATTTTGTTAGTTGTGAATGGAAAATGTATTCTGTCACAGATATTAAGCCAAATGTTTTCAGTTTCCCAGATCTCCAATAAAGGTAAAAAAGATGGATTAAATTATTTTGATAGTATGTCATATACTTCACTTATTTTGCCCTTAATAGTGGTTGATGTTATTAGTAATTCTTCTATTTCATATAACTCTAATCTTAATTTATTTTATTTTCTCAGTGATTGTATAATGTTTGTCATTTGTAAATATTTAAAAATATCCAAGTCATCTAAAGTTGTCATGTGATCGCTCATCTATCCATCCATCCTACTCAGGATCACGGGGGTCAGCTGGAGCTTATCCCAGCTGTCTTTGGGTGAAAGGAAGGACCATCAAGTCAAATATTAACATAAAGGATTTAACTTGTTTTGCCAAGACCCTGACCCTGAAGAACCCTTGGCTCTTTCAGCCAGGCCTCTGGTGTGGCTGAGCAGGAACTAAGGCATATCATTTCAGGACACTTGGAAACAGAAGTCTGTTGGGTCTTGCATTCAATCTGCCTGCAGCTTGTGGGCTGATGCCAGTAGTTTGCTCTGCCACAGGTCGACCCCCATCGGTGACAGGTTGAGCAATGGATGATCTAAATATAGTTCTGCAAGGCAAGGAAAGTTTATTTGTACAGCACATTTCAGCAACAAGGCAATTCAAGGTGCTTTAATTCAATTCAAGCGGTTTCAGGAGACCCAGAACATGACCGCCGAGTAGGGATGGGCGGTATGGACTAAAAAATGTATCACGATAATTTCTGGCATTTATCCCGATAACGATAAGAATGAGGATAAAAAAAAATACCAATTCAACTCCACCTTTGTAACTATAAATCTATCACCACATTCAGTCTTTGGAGCCCCCAAAACACTGCTCTAAAAGAATACTAAATGCTACTAAACTACACCAATTAAATTGAATTAATAAAAACCAATTAAATGAGTTACACCTGTACTGCAAAACTGGAATGACCCAAGGTCCTCGCTCTCAGATCCGCCTTCCACCATGTTTGTTACACAAAAACGTCATCAATGGGAATTGATCCTTCTTTCTTTTTTTCTGGCTCATTTCCTTCCTTCCTTCCTTCCTTCCTTCCTTCCTTCCTTCCTTCCTTCCTTCCTTCCTTCCTTCCTTCCTTCCTTCCTTCCTTCCTTCCTTCCTTCCTTCCCGCACACATCCGTTGTGCGTCGATTTAACGCAGAACCATAAATCAGTTTTACACAAAAACGTCATCAACGGGAATTTATCATTTTTACCGTGAGATGACAAATTCTTACCGTGGGGAATTCTTTTGACGGTATATCGTGAACGGTAAAATATCACCCATTCCTACCGCCGAGCAACTGTTACATAAACATAACATAAACAATGGCAGGTAAAAAACTCCCCTAGTGGGAAAAAAAACCTTAAGCCAAACATTGGCTCCCTTTAGGAGGGAAGACACCTTGAGCAGGACCTGGATCATAAGGGGGGACCCTCCTGCCGGAGTCCAGCTGGGCAGAGCAGGAAAAGAGAGATCAGAAAGAGGAGAGACACGGACACAATGGCTAACTGCTGCACTACAGGAACGACTATATAAGCAGATGTAGACAGTAGACACTGAGGTGGTCAGAGGCCAGGACAGGTCAGGATGTCAGCAGGCATCTACCAGACATCCATACAGACAGGTGGAAGCAGCAGTGGGATGATCAGAGGGGGGGACTGCAGGGCAGCATACAGCTCCTGAAGCTCTGGCCTGCAAACATGCACAGAAGAGAAAAGGAGGGGGGCAGACCAGCACAACACACTACAAAAACAATGGAGAGCAATTATGGTTATGAGATACTTATAATTAATAACATGGATTAAAGACTTCCTGTCAAACCGCCCACAGAAGGTCAGGATTGGCCCCCACACCTCCACAGCTCTCACACTCAGCACCGGGTCCCCTGAAGGCTGCGTGCTGAGTCCTCTTCTTTTCACCCTATACACTTCAGACTGCACCCCCATCCACGCCAGCAACACCTTCATTAAGTATGCGGATGACACCACAGTGGTAGGTTGCATCACTGGAGGGGACGAATCTGCATACCGCGATGAGGTGCAACAGCTGACTGTGTGGTGTAAAGACAATAACTTGCTCGTGAACATATCCAAAACAAAGGAGCTAATCATAGACTTTAGGCAAACAAAACGGACATTCAGCCCATTCACATTGGCGAGACCTGTGTGGAAAGGGTCAGTGACTTCCGCTTCCTCGGGGTCCACATAGAGGATAAAATGACCTGGAACAAGAACACCACACAGGTGGTAAAAAAGGCACAACAGAGACCACTTCCTGAGAATCCTCAGGAAGAACAACATCAGCCAGAGACTGCTCGTGTCTTTTTACCGCTCCACCATGGAGAGCATCCTCACCTACTGCCTTTGCACATGGTTTGCCAGCTGCACAGTGGCAAACAGGAAAGAGCTCCTGAGGGTCACCAGAATGGCTGAGAAGGTCATTGGGTGCCCTCTACCCACACCGGTGGACCTTCACGGCTCTTACTGCCTCAGGAGAGACAACAACATTATGAAGAACTCATCCCACCCGGGCCACTACCTGTTTGAGCCACTGCCGTCAGGAAGACGCTACAGGGCCATCAAATCCAGGACAAACAGACTGAAAAAAAAAAAATTCCCAACCGCTGTCAGAGCCATAAATGCCTCAAACATTCTTTAAGTCTGTATATTGTTTTTATATTGTTGTTTTTATATATTGTTTTATATTGTTTTATATATCTATTGTTAATATTGCACTGTTTTTTGTAGTACTGAAGGCTTGCACCCTACCTTTCGTTGCACTTGTTACAATGACAATAAAGAGAATCTTGAATCTTGAATGTTGAAAGAGATGGAGGGGTGATGGGCACTGCTCACATAATGAAAGTATGAAAAGTAATGAGATAAAAAAGACAGAGGTACAGTGCTGTGTCACACTAAAGAAACGTTAGAATTAAACTAAAGTTACAGTGTAGTACTGAAATTAACATTGTTTAAATTAAATTCAGAATGGTTTAAAATTGCAGTCAAAAGCAGCTGTAAACAAATTAGTTTTTAATCTTGTTTTAAAGGAACTGAGGGTTTCAGCGTCCTGCAGTTTCTGGAAGTTTGTTCCAGATCTGTGGAGTATAAAAGCTGAATGCTGCTTCCTCATGTTTGATTCTGATTCTGGGAGGACAGAGCAGACCTGAACCAGGAGACCTGAGAGGTTTGGATGGTTGACATGGCAACAACAAGTCTCATATGAAGGTCCTAAATCATTTACATGATTTACAAACTAACAGAAGTTTTTTTTTTTTAGTTTAGTTTATTTTGTTTTGGTCATTTACATTTTAAGATGTTTTCATATACACACTGTATATGTACAGTATACACACAGGTATAAATATATATATTATATATATGTACACATTTCCTTTTTTTTTTTTTTTTTGACCAAAAAGGTATAGGCTGAAGCCTCATGGCTTATTTTGCCTATCCTTTTCAACAAAGGCAGACTTCAGAAACAAAAGATACTAATAAGAAGAAAACGAAACGAACAAACAAAACAAGAAAATAAACAAAGAAGAGAAGAAAATAAATGTGGTCACTCACGATTTGAGGATAGCTGCAGGAGGAAAGTTGCATAATTTAGACAGTTTAATATGAAGAGAATTTATATTTGTGTTCTATATTTATCCATTATTTTAGATTTATATATTTTTTTAAATTTATAAATTGAGCTACTTTTTTTTAGTTCCTCATCCAGGCGGTTCCATAGTTTCACCCCTTCGACACTGATACACCTTTACATTTTTTTTGTTCTTGGCCATTTCTGCTCAAAAATGCCATAGCCCCTTAGGTTGTGCCTGCTTTCCCTCACCTGGAACAACTCCAGGACACAGCGTGGGAGCATCTGGTTGTGTACCTTGTACATGTTATTGCTGTCTTGAATTTGATTAAATCGTATAATTTTATGGTGTTTGACCGGATGAAAAGTGGATTTGTTGGTGCGTAGTATTTAGCATGGTTGACAATTCTGATTGCTTTTTTTTGGAGTAGAAATATTGGATTCATGTTTGTTTGATAGTTGTTCCCCCATAAGTAGTATTTTAATGTCTATTCAATGAGATACAGGGAGCCAATGTAAGGAGCTCAAAACTGGAGCAATGTAGTCCACTCTCTTTGTTCTAGTGAGGACATAGACAGCAGCATTCTGGATGTTTATGTTTACATTCATTGATATATTTCATACTTTCCTACTTCTTTCAGACTTTTGAATGGGGGCATCTGTAACTAAAGGCAATTTCCTCTCGGGAAATCAATAAATATTTCTGCTTCTGATACAGTGCAACTCCACCTATGGAGAGATGGATGGATGAATGACCTCTACAGTATATTCTTCCTTAAAAAGTAATATGATGCATTTCCTCAGTTGAAAGTAAGATGTAGCTAATTAGGTCAAGTGCTAACACCTGCTCAGGTGGCCGTTTGCTCTATCAGTGTGTTGGGATTGGTTGGCTCAGTGTTTCCTCAACATATAAAAAGGATCACAGTGACTCAGTACATATGAGAATTAAACTGGGTTTTCCCCTTTTGGCTGCCAAAACAACTGGGTTTCTTGCTGTTGTGTTTTAGAGCTCAAATGATGGCTTCCAGATTTTCAGGAAGGTGAGCCTTTTTTTTTTTCCTTTTTTCTTTAAAAAAAATGTATTGTTATACTAAAAGTGGTTATTTCAATCTCATTTTCCCCTCCCTAGTGTGCTGTTACTCTTTCTGATAAACTTTGGGCAGCAGGTAATAGGTGAGCATGTTTACTACACAAACTGTATTTCTATAGAACACTTTCTTGGTACACACAATTCTGAAATGATTTATTTCTTTAGCAACTCGATATGGAGGCAGAAGCATTATACCTCACTCTGAACAAAGTGAGGTTTCTCCACGGAGCTACAAACCTGCTGCTTCCCGCTACGATGGCCATGTTCTACCAAGATCATCTCTGGGTAGCTACAGGCTTGCAGAGAAGGCGTCACCTAGAAGCTACAGTACCCTCGCTGCAGCAAGTAGGCAGAGTGGCTCTTATGGTAGGCTTGGAGATGGTCCTGCACATCAAGGAAGTGTTTCCAGTTACAGGCCTACTTCCTCCTGGTCTCCTAAACCCAGAGAAACGCCACAGCAGCCACGGAAGGATGGTTCTGCACATCAAGGAAGCGTTTCTAGTTACAGGCCTACTTCCCTGTTGTCTTCTAAACCCAGAGAAACCCCACAGAAGGATGTCCTCTTGAGCAAAACCAGCATGTCTGCTAATCCATCACCCCAGAATAGAAGGGAATTCAGGTCACGTATTGTTTCAAGTGGGCCAGTCCAGGAGCAGCAGCCTAGCTTGAAAGCCACAGCCCGTCAGCAACCAGGCTCTCTACCCTCGACCAGGCTGCAGGTCAAAGTTGGTGTGCAGGACGGTGCATTTGGCTCTAAAGTTCAATCCCCTAATAGAAACGGGCAACTCGCTGCTCACCCAAGAAGTCCCAGACCAGTGGATTCAAGCTCCTTCTCCAAGGTTCAGCAGCCCCGCTCAGGAACTTCTGGTGTGCACCAGAGTAAAGGCATGAGGGGTACCGTTCCACTCAGTGAAAGCAGGTTTAGCTCGGGTTCCACCTCGGATCGTGTGCAGGCAGTGTATCCTACAGCAAAACTGGTAAAGCATTCTAGCTCTGGTGTGCACCAGAGCAACGGGGGGCTACGAGGTGCAGCATCCAGCTCTATGATGTCCCCTACCTTGAAAAAGCAACCCAGCACCCATCCAAGAAGCCTTCCACCAACCACTTCACGTTCCTCCAGGGTTCAGCTGCCAAGCTCAGGAACTACTGGGGTACTCAAGACCAAAGGCATGTGGGATACTGCTCCTGCACAGATTGGAAATGAGTTGCGCTCAGTTTCTGTCTCAAATCACAGAAGTGGCCCGTCTACCACAGCCAAACCACCACGGAGAGAGTCGAGCTCTTCTGTCTCTAGCAAGAAGGACATTAAAGCTGCCATGTGGACTGGTGACTTCAACCCAAATGTCAGGCCACGTTCAAAACCAGTTCCCCTGGCTTCTCGTTATACTCATGAAAGGCAGCAACCTCATCTGGCTGCTGTATCCAGCAGGAGTCGTCAACCTTCAGCATATTGATCGTAAGACCATGTTGAGGTTGTTTGTGTCCACAGGTTCCTGAATCTCGAGGGGTAGTACTGGAGTAGCTCTGGAAAAAGCTGTCACACTAAGGCATCTTACAAACTGTCTGAGTAATTGGCAGCTCTGTGGATTTCCCTTTCCAGTGTTCAAAATAAAGGTGTTTTTCTTTTAAAATGACTATTGTATGGTTTTTTTTTTTTATATATATATATATATATATAAAAAGGCTTGGTACAGATGTCTCAAATTCCTGTGATACATCCAAAGTCAGACCCCCTCCCTAACACCTTGAGTTGACAGGGCCGGATTTAGCGAAGCCCACTAAGGTGGGCAGACTGAAATGTAGGGTGGGCGATGCTGAAAACATTTTTGGGGGTCAAACCCCCAAAATTCATAGAAAACTATGCTGTCATCATATCGGTTCATCTATCTTCTCCACAGTATGCTAACCCAATTGCCCTTCCTGACACTTCCCTCTGCATTTACCCGGGCTTGGGGCCGGTGTTCTGCCAGTCCTTGCTCCCTGCCGAGAAATGCTTTGGGCTTCTGCGCATGCGCACAATCGATTTTCAAAGTTTGATTGCCCCGCCAATCATTTCTTGCACAATGTAAAATGGATAATATGGGATGTTGAGTATTTGATCCGTCAAAATACATTACACGACATGAATTGCATTACACATTGTGAACATTATACGATAAAGAGGAAAAAGAAAACGCTATTGCTTTATTTGATATGAATTCAGTCATTGGCCTCTATTTAGCCAGGCAGGTCATTAAGAACATTCTTATTTACAATAACGGCCTGGCAAGAGACAAGGAAGTGGGCTAGGGAAAAAAATACAGAAAAAAACAAAACTCAAAAATTGTAGCTCTGCAAAGGTAGAAAACCATTAGGTAGCATTTTTGGCAAAGCAGCTAAAATGGCAGAACACCTGCACAAATAAGACACTGGCTTGTGCCCTGTTGAGGCTGCATTTATTTCATGTTTTTTCTTTTTGGCTTTTTTTTTTATCAATCGTACCCTACGGCGTAGGCTCTGCGTTCATTTAAAAGGTCCCGCTGGCGGCTCCAGAGCCTGCATGGCATGGACCGGGATGGAGAGAGGCATCTCCATCCCGGCGAGGGCGGAGAGCGCCGGTTCAGGCTCTGGAGCCGCCACGCCATACGGTACGCGGCGACGCGCACCATTCTGCGTTGGTGTAACGCGGAACCATAAATCAGCCTTCAGTGTGCGCTGTTGTGAACACCGGGTCCCTCCGCCGAGACACAACTTTTGCGGTATGCGTTCATTGTTGTGTCTAAAAATGATGCGCAGTGCCCACCCAATCAGAAACGGTACAGATATTCTGTGATATTTTTTTATATTTATAAAAAAAATAAAGGATCCCCATAACTTTGATTGGGTGGGCAGGATGCACGTTTGGGTGGGCACAGCCCACCACTGCCCCCCCCCCCCCCCCCCTAAAATCGGCCTCGTGAGTTGGTAGTAGGGGCGGAGCAGGGGTCCCAGCCTAGGGGGTTCCGAAGCATTCTAGATGGGCCCTTGTGGCCTAAACATCCCCAATAAAACATAATCGCTAAAAAAAAAAAATATGCCACAGATCAGCGCCTCTGACACACAACCACAGCACGCAGGCGACACGGTCAGAACAATTCACATGAGGTTTCATTATGTCAAACCTAATAAGCCTAATGCAGACTTTAAGATTAAGTTTCAAACTGGAGATAAAAATCAAATGACATCCAGTGATGTCTATGGAAGCCCATTTCCGCCAGTAAAAGAAAAAAATAAGGAATCTAAGACTTAAAAATATCCCCAGGGTAAGTCATTATGACAAGTCATAATTTCAATTTCTTTTTATCTCATGACTTTCTATCATTTCGACTTTATGTCATTTCGAGGGGATATTTTTATTTTTAAGGCTACGTTTTCATCTTTTTCTTTTACTGTCGGAAATGGGCTTCCATAGATGTTGGATTCGAGCCGAGTAGCACAATTTCAGACACGTGTTCAACCTACACGACAACAGTTTACAATGTGCGACGACATGTATTTAACACTGACTGAGCGACACGTGGGTCAAACAGCAACAAACAATATAGGAAAGGCCATATATTCAGCGTCATGACAATGTTATCAGAAATTAATATGACAGCTTACCAATGATGGTTTCATCCAGCGGTGGGCAGAGAACCACAACAAAAAATATTTCATCAGCCTGCTGAAACTCAGCTTGATTTTCCTGCTTTAAGGCTCCACTTCTGATGCAACAACTGGCTAAAGGCTGATTTATGGTTCCGGGTTACACCAACGCAGAGCCTACGGCGTAGGGTACGCGGCGAAGCACACCCTACGTTGTAGGCTCTGCGTTGGTCTAACGCAGAGCCATAATTCAGGTTTAAAAGTAAACAGACAACATGCGCGCGCACGTACCTGTGCATGACAGGCAGACACACAAGGGGAGAAGGGACTATTTCTTTCATTTTTATTTTTTAAGCAACTTTATCCGCAATTGTCATGAAGTCCAACTTTCCTTATTTTATTCAGCACACTTTTTTTTTTCTCTTCGGCGTGGGCCCCCACGCAACAGTGGGCCCGAGTCGGCCGCCCCCTTCGCAGTGAATCTGCAATATTGCTAAACTGTACAGTACATGTGGATCTCAAAAGTGCAGTGGTGTTATATTTTGTACTTGTCAACTGGCCAAATTGTGACAGCTGGCCTCACAGGCACTAATAGACATTGTAACATTCCATGTGATTCATCTGTGCAGTTTAATGGGATCCTTGTTACAATTTCCTGCAGTACCATTTCACCTTTCTTCACTTCATAATGCAGCATAAAGGTAATGGCCATAGAGCACAATATTGCACCATCCTGTATAGATGCCCTTCATCAAGGGTTGGAATAGATATACTTTTCTCGAGGGAAATTCCAGTATCACAATGGAATAAACAATGAAAAGATTTGTGTATTTGTATACATGCACACAACAGTGGGTGTAAAAGTCCATCCAGAGCAGGGAGTTAAGTCGAGCTGTTAAAGTCTGATAGTATGAAGGAGCGTCTGAGTCGTTCAGTCCTGGACCTGGGTGGAATGAGCTATCCATCAACCACAGATTGTTGTACAGAGGGTGAGAAGGAAAAGATTTTGTTCACCCTCTTCTCAGCCAGTCCCAACACAGAACAGGCTTTCATCACCAGCTTAAGTCTGACGTCACCCCACCAGCACGACAGAAAGAATCATGCACTTGCCACCAATGGTGCTGAAATGGGGTGGGGGAGCTGTTGCCCAGGTCCCATTCCACCAGTTGCACACCACCATATGCCATTAGGCCAAGACCCAACTGTACTGACAAGCTTTGACAGACATCTCGCTCTCGTCCTAGCCTGCAGATTGCTTCCCAATCCTGCCATAAACTCGATCCCATTTTAATTATTCCTGCCCTTTGACAATCGGCAGGATGGTCCCCCCTTATGAGCCTGGTCCTGCTCAAGGTTTCTTCCCTCCTAAAGGGGAGTTTTTCCTTGCCACTGTTTGGCTTAAGGCTTTTCTCCCACTAGAGGAATTTTTACCTGCCATTGTTTATGTAATAATTGCTCGGGGGTTTATGTTCATGTTCTGGGTCTCTGGAAAGCGTCTAAATTAAATTAATTAAATTATTTAAATTAAATCACACACAAACCAATCGAAAATGACAACTCTTATTTTGAATCAAATCAAACAAGCATGCCAGTCAAATGCATACATTAGGTACAGCACAGCCAATTACATTTTTTTATTACATCTTTGGAGCAGGGTTAGGGATTATTTTGAGCTAAGCTAGCAAAAATATTAAAAAGCAAACATAACAGACGAACCGGAGTAAAAAATAAAATAAAATACAATCAAACAAGATTGAACTTCAACATTTTAACACAACATACAACAGTTCTATAACACAATCGGAACCAGGCGTTTCAGATCAGCTGGCAGTAGAGCCAGAACCCCCAAGCAACTCTGGCTCTCAAGTCTCACGCATTGACCGTGAGACTCATGCATTTCAACAAGTTCACACACTCACATGCTAGACATGGCATTTGTCACCCTGAGAAATTATTAACTTTTTTTTTTTTTTTTTTTTTTTTTTTTTTTTTTTTTATATTTTTTTTTTACCTTTAATTATTAACTTAACGTCGCAGACATTCAAACAGGCCATTTTATGAGAGAGTCTAAGGCAGACTAAGCTGTGGTGCACTGAGCGCTCATCCAGCTCAGAGTAGCTGTCTGGAGTTACCAACCCATGAGCCAATCAGAAAATATAATTTTTTGTTGCCGGGTCTGAGTCTGAGTAACTGTTACTTCATTTTCAAAAATAATCTGGTGCATTTCCTCCACCTACTGAAAGGAGTGAGCCACAGTTGAAAGCGAGATATTGCTGATTGGTTCAAGTGTAAACAGCTGCACAGGTAGCTGAAGTGGCCGGTGGTGATTGTTCCCAGCTGCTCCTAATTACATTTTACCAGTTGCTCTGTCACTGTGTTGGGATTGGTTAGCTCAACACATAAAAACAGGTCCCAATGCTGCAGGACACATCACACTGAGTTTTACCTTCATTTGTTGTTTACCTGATAACAGCTGGGTTCCTTGCTGTTTGGTATCAGCTCTTAATGGCTTGTAGATTTTTGGGGAGGTAAGTTAATTTTTCTTCATTCTGTTGATGATGTTGATACACAAAATATGTTTATAAAAAATCTTGCTTCTCTTCCCAGTTGGCTGTTACTTTTTCTGACAACCTTTGGCCAGCATGTAACGGGTGAGCATTTGCACTACATAGAAACTGCATTTCTGTATAAAACCTTCTTGGTAGACTCACCATATGAAATGTCTTTCTTTAGCAACTCGTTATGGTGGCAGAAGCATAATACCTCACTCTGAACAAAGTGAGGTTTCTCCAGGGAGCTACAAACCTGCTGCTTCCAGCTATGATGGCCATGTTCTACCAAGATCATCTCTGGGTAGCTACAGGCTTGCTGAGAAGGTGTCACCTAGAAGCTACAGTACCCTCACTGCAGCAAGTAGGCAGAGTGGCTCTTATGGTAGACATGTAGATAGTCCTGCACATCAAGGAAGTGTTTCCAGTTACAGGCCTACTTCCTCCTGGTCTCCTAAACCCAGAGAAGCAAGCAAAACCAACATGTGGGCTAATCCATCACCCCAGAATGGAAATGAATTTGGGTCACGTATTGTTTCAAGTGGACCAATTGCATTTCATTCTGGGGCCGAGCAGCAGCCTAGCTTAAAAGCCACATCCCATCAGCAACCAGGCTCTACCTGGCTGCAGGTCAAAGCTGGTGTGCAGGATGGTGCATTTGGCTCTAAAGTTCAGTCCCCTAATAGAAACAGGCTCGCTGCTCACCCAAGAGGTCCAAGACCAATGGCTTCAAGCTCCTTCTCCAAGGTTCAGCAGCCCCGCTCAGGAACTTCTGGTGTGCACCAGAGCAAAGAGGGGATACGAGGCGCAGCATCCAGCTCTATGATGTCCCCTACCTTGAAAAAGCAATCCAGCGTCCGTCCAAGAAGCCTTCCACCAATGACTTCACGTTCCTACTCCAGGGTTCAGCATCCAAGATCAGGAACTTCTGGGGTACTCCAGAGCAAAGAAGGCATGTGGGATACTGCTCCTGCACAGATTGGAAATGAGTTGGATGAGAACTCGATTTCTGTCTCAAATCAGGGAAATGAGCTGTCTTCCATAGTCAAACCACCACAGAAAGAATTGAGCCCTTCTGTCTCTAGCAGGAAGGACATTAAAGCTGCCATGTGGACTGGTGATTTTAACCCAAATGTGTGGCCATGTTCCAAACCAGTTCCTGTGGCTTCTCGTTCTCCTTATGTAAGGCAGCAACCTCATCTGGCTGCTGTATCCAGTAGTAGTCGACAACCTTCAGCATATTGATCGTAAGACCATGTTGTTAGTGTCCACAGGTTCCTGAATCTCATCGACGGGTAGTACTGGAGTGACGTCTTAAGCTTGATGTTGCCTTGTATTTATCAACTTGTGCTATTCAGATGTAACTAGTATAGCTCTATTCTTGGTCAGGCTTTCTCAACTGGACACGATTTGCAAAGTGGATGTAAAAATGGTGGATCTGGTCAACTTGACTATGGCTGCCTAGCTCTGGAAACAAGCTGTCACACTAAGGCATCTTACAAACTGTCTGAGTAATTGTAAGCTCTGTGGATTTCCCTTTCCAGTGTTCAAAATACAGGTGTTTTTCTTTTAAAATGACTAGTGTGTGTGTGGTTTTTTTTTTTTTTTTTTTTTTTTTTTTTTTTTATATATAATATAAAAGGCTTGGTACAGATGTCTGTCTCAAATTCATGTGATGCATCCAAAGTCAGACCCCCTTGAGTTGGTGGTAGGGGCGGAGCAGAGGTCCCAGCCTGGGGGGGGCAAAGCATTCTAGATGGGCCGTTGTGGCCTAAACATCCCTGTTTATAAAAAAAAAAAATGCCACAGATCAGCCCCTCCGACACACAACCACATCACGCAGCCGACACGGTCAGAACCATTCACATGAGGTTTCAGCACCATGGATTTTGCCAGTCATGTCAAACCTAATTATAAGTCTAATGCAGACTTTAAGATAAGGATAAAAATCAAATGACATCCAGTGATGTCTATGGAAGCCCATTTCCGCCAGTAAAAGAAAAAAGTAGCACAATTTCAGATGCACGTGTTCAACCTACACAACAGTATACAATGTGCGACATGTATTTAACACAATGACCAAGCGACACGGCAACAAACAATATAGGAAAGGCCATGTATTCACGTCATGACAATGTTATCAGAAATAATGACAGCTTACCAATGATTTCATCCAGCAGTGAGCAGAGCACCACAACAAAAATTTCCATCAGCCAGCTGAAACTCAGCATGACTTTCCTGCTTTATGGTTCCGCATTACACCAACACAGAGCCTACAGCGTAGGCTCTGTGTTGGTGTAATGCGGAACCATAATTCAGGCTTAAAAGTAAATAGACAATGCGCACGCACGTACCCGTGCATGACAGGCAGAGGGGAGAGGGGACTATTTCTTTCATTTAAATTTTTTAAACTTTATCCTTATGAACGCAATTGTTATATAGTCCAAATTTCCTTATTTTATTGAGCACACTTTTTTTCCTCTTCGGCGTGGGCCCCCACACAGCAGTGGGCCCGGGGCGGCCGTCCCCCTGCCCCCCCGCCTACTCCACTAGTGGTTGGTAGCTTTTCCAGGTTGCTACACCCAACAAGGATTTCGCAGTGAATCTGCAATATGGCTAAACTGTACAGTACATGTGGATCTCAAAAGTGCAGTGGTTATATTTTGTACTTGTCAACTTGCCAAAATGTGACAGCTGGCCTCACAGGCACTAATAGACATTGTAACATTCCATGTGATTCATCTGTGCAGTTTAATGGGATCCTTGTTACAATTTCCTGCAGTGCCATTTCACCTTTCTTCACTGCATAATGCAGCATAGGTAATGGCCATAGAGCACAATATTGCACCATCGCGTATAGATGCCCTTTATCAAGGGGTGGAATAGATATACTTTTCTCGAGGGAAATTCCAGTATCACAATGGAATAAACAATGAAAAGATTTGTGTATTTATAAACATGCACACAACAGTAGGGTGGAAAAGTCCTTTCAGAGCAGGGAGTTAAGTCAAGCTGTTAAAGTCTGATAGTATGAAGGAGCGTCTGAGTCGTTCAGTCCTGGACCTGGGTGGAATGAGCTGTCCATCAACCACAGATTGTTGTACAGAGGGTGAAAAGGAAAAGATTTTGTTCGCCCTCTTCTCAGCCAGTCCCAACACAGAACAGGCTTTCATCAACAGCTTAAGTCTGACGTCACCCCACCAGCACGACAGAAAGAATCATGCACTTGCCACCAATGGTGCTGAAATGGGGTGGGGGAGCTGTTGCCCAGGTCCCATTCCACCAGTTGCACACCATCATATGCCATTAGGCCAAGACCCAACTGTACTGACAAGCTTTGACAGACATCTCGCTCTCGTCCTAGCCTGCAGATTGCTTCCCAATCCTGCCATAAACTCGATCCCATTTTAAGTATTCCTGCCCTTTGACAATAGGCAGGATGGTCCCCCCCCCTTATGAGCCTGGTTATATTAAAGCAAGACTTCACTGATCTGATGAGCACAGCTGCATGTTTAAATACGGAGGTTTTTTTCAGTGGACCAATACCGACGGTTCGGCAGGGAGATGAGAGATTCAGCAGGCTGATGGCGCTAAACAGATGGCTTAAAGATGCATGTGCTGCTCAATCAATTAACTTCATTGATAATTTCATCTTTTGGGGTCGCCAGCATCTTTTTAAGGCAGGTGGATCTCGTTTGAATAAGGCTGGTGGACAGTTATTCAGCTGCAACATTTTCTATCATCTACGTCACAAACAGGCCCCCACCAACAACAATAGGCAGGACGTTCCAAAACTGATAAGGCGGCGCTGTGATGAGAACACTGAGACAAGGACTGACCATGGAAAACTGAGTCAGAGAGAAACTGCATCATCATCCTTATCCTCACTCCAACAGGGGGAGTCTCCCCCAGCCCCCCCAACAGGAGACAGACCCTCACCCCCCGAGAGCCCACCCAGCTTTCTGTCTCCAGGCAGTCAGGACATCCCACTCCTGGAATTCACTGACAGAATGGAAAGCCTGGTGAATATTGGATTACAACTAACACCATGCCAAAATCCTTTATCTAACCCCGCACATCGCCCAACCCCTCCCAAACCACCACCTCGGACAAAGCGGCTAACCAAAAGTCACCGCCCCCCCTCACCTCCTCTGAACTACCATATCAGTGATGTCTGATATGGGCCGGGTCCAGGTTGTGATGTCAATATTAACATTGTTCTGTCCCAGGAAAAGTCTGGGCCCCATGGAGTTAAATCAGCTTTCTCTATCCCTGTGATAATAGGTAACAGAAAACGTATCAAACTGGTGAGAAATGAAAAAAGTTCAGTTAAATCTGCTAATCTGTTGAGTATAGCATGTCATCCTCGCATCTCACCAGTGTCTCCTGTTAAGGATTTACATTTAGCCCTTTTAAATATCAGGTCTCTGGTTGGCAAATCTTTCTTAATCAATGATTTTATTAACGAGCGCAACCTTGATTTTATGTTTTTAACTGAAACTTGGTTAAGTCAGGATAATAGTGCAGCAGTTCTTATTGAGTCAACACCCCAGAATTTTAGTTTCTTTAGTGAAGCAAGAATACATAGGAGAGGAGGCGGAGTTGCCACTCTGTTCAAGGACAGCTTTCAATGCAAGAAAATGTCTTGTAAATTTGATTCCTTTGAATATGTTGCCATTCAGTTAAAATCCCCCTGTTGAGCAATCTTAGTGACCATCTACAGACCCCCCAAATATGATGCAAGGTTTTTTGATGAGTTTACCAAACTACTGTCAATTATGTGCATGGATTTTGATTGTGTTGTTTTAGTGGGTGATTTTAACATTCATGTTGATAATCCTAAAGATGGGTGTGCGAAGGAACTTTTAAATATTCTGGATAATTTTGGGCTTTCCCAACATGTCACAGATCCAACGCATAACCGAGGACATGTTTTAGATTTAATTATTTCCAAAGGTCTTAATATCTCAGAGGTTGTGGTGAACGATGTTGCTCTGTCTGATCATTACTGTGTTTTGTTTAAAATGACCACTGTTGCCAATCCTATGAAAGGTGAAGCAGAGGTAATCAGAATGCGTTATATAAATGATAACACCTGTACATTATTTATCCAGGGTTTTACACCATCAACAACCCTGTCCTCAGTTCTAGTTGATGACCTTGTTAACAGTTTCAGTTCCAATGTTATGACTGTTATTGATTCTATTGCCCCAATTAAGACCAAAGTTCTGTCCGGGAGGAAAAAGTCACCCTGGAGAAACGCCACACTAGTTAAAGAACAGAGAAGGCGCAAAAACAAACTTCAGGTATATTACAACATTTATAAAGAGAGTCTTCGCAACTATAACCAGAAACTGAAGAATGCTAGGCAATCGTATTTTTCAGAGATTATCGATAGAAACAGTAATAATGCTCGTACACTGTTTTCTGTGGTAGACAGACTGACAAACCCCGCAGCCTCAATCCCACTTGAACTGCTGTCAAAAAAGACCTGTAACGACTTCGCTGACTTTTTCACAAACAAAATATTACAGATAAGACAAGCAATGTGCAGCTCCCCCTCAGGAATGATAACACTCTGGCCTTCCTATCCTTTAGTAAATGTTGGACCACCGTCCATATGGTTATGAATTCATGACATTTATGATTGGGTGAACATTTATTTTGGACCAGTAAAGGGCCGAAGCCAAAGCTAAAGTCTCATGATCCCTGCCTCATGGTGAGTTTACGACACCTCCAGCGTGGTCTGGAGAACGGAAAAACCCCATGGACACCAGGATTTGCATATGTGACCCTCTTGGTGATAAGGCACCACACTTTGATTGGACAAGGACCCCGAGCTGCAGGAAGGGGTATCAACTTCCTGTATGCAGCTATAAAAGAGAAGACCGCCCTCTCTCCGGCCTCTTCTCTCTTTTCTGCTTCTTCCTTCTCACCCACAGGTCTCTGTAACACCAGGGAGCCAGCCAAGGGCCGGCTTTCTCCTTCGTGAACGAAGGAGCGTCCGTTTTGCAGCGCTGCACGAGCGACCCACGCAGTTCCGAGCCCAGAAAGCCGAACTAGGGACCCTGCATTGCCTCGACGTGAACGCGACGCCGATCCGAAGTTGAAGGAAGCCAAGTGCTGTGCCCAGGGGTTAATTTGTGCCGGATCCTGCCGGAACAAGATCCGGCACCTCTCGATTTTGGCCTCCCTGCGTTCCGGGACTTATTTGGGCAGATCCGGCACCTCTCGTATATATAAAACAATAATAATATAAAAAAGTTTTTTTTTAATGTATAAAAAATAATAATATGCATACATTCATTTACAGAACAAATCCCAAGCATTTCATGTTGTTTATAAAGATTTAACGTCATTTGAAAGAGTCGGAGATTTGTTGATGCAATGAAAAGATGGGCCAGCAAACCACGCCCCTGACCAAAAAAACTTTGGAAATTTGCTGGATCTGGGGAGCCAGCAGCGAGCAACGCAAACATGTCAAAAACACAGCTGAATTTACTGTATTTTTTCAAAAAGAAGGAAGAGTTGCATGATTCTTCAAAACGAATAAGAAAAGCAACAAGCGGCGATGAGGGCAGCTGCAGCACAATCAATGTGCTCCTTGCGCCGCGCAGCACATACACATGAATGGATTTGTGTCGGTTGCTGTGGATTATGTTCTCACTACAAATAAAAAATCGGGCTGAAGCCCCCCCAAATTTGATCTCAGCCCCCCCAAAATTAAGAGGACATTTTTCCCTTTCCAACGATACCAATACCAATGTTTGTACAATTTAAAACGGCGTTATTTTGGGGTTGATGCAGCCGCATCTCTCTGCTTGCAGTCACTGCACTCTGTCCAGCAATGTCCCGCCCACAGCACCATCTGATTGGTTACACACAGAGAGAGGCACGGGAAACAGCCAATCAGCGGTGAAGGCTGTGCATGCGCTGTGCTCACACACAAACAGAGGAGCGGAGAATTTAGTTATTAATTATTTAGTTATTAATATTAGTTTAGCCGGGTAGAGAAGCTCCGGAGAGGATATGTTTCCAAGGTAAGTTAAGGCACCAGGCACCTTATTATTGTTATTCTAGCTTTCCAAAGTGCACCAGATTGATGCATTTAAATGCATTATGCTCAAAAAATTTCCCGGAACCCCCCCCCCCCGGTACCCCCTCGATGTTCCGGGACCTCTTCGTGGACAAATTAAGCACTGGCTGTGCCCAGCTGCTATCCCCTCATCTGCAGCAAGGACACAGGAGGGAGTGATAGCCGCTTTATCAGGATCCCCTGCTGAGCGTAAACACCCAGCTGTTCCCCGAGGAACGCTGACCGACCACCCTTTTTTCCTTCAACTGCAAAGATTCACGTGAGAGGCTGTTTTTGGTGTCTGGGCAGAGAAAACTTAGTAATACACTTTAAAAGTTAGTTTACACTGTGAGCTGGACTGCTGATCCCGTCATAGTTGTGTTTATTAACTTAAGTGTTTTGTTTATCTTCTTATTGGTCTACGGTTGCATCCACGTTGCTGGATCGTTATGACATGCTTCTCGACAACCGAAAACAAGGCCCTTCTAAATTTCCCAGTTGAATGACCAGAGCGCACATGTGAAGTTTAGTTTCACCGTGGGTGATTTCTGTGTGGGAAAGATCAGAAGGTCTTGGGTTTCTGGTAATGAGAAATTATTTAAGAGTGTCTATTATTTTACTTTTCTTCTGCATCTCTCTCTCTCTTCCTCTCGTACTAACCCCCCCCCCCACACGCACACACACACACACACACACACACACACACACAGACGCTCCCCTCGGTCATAAATTCCCGAGCCGTTCTGAGATCCGACACACACACACACGCACACGCACACGCACACGCACACGCACACACACACACACACACACACACACACACACACACACACTAGTCACACCCCACACAGATGACTGGAACTTTTGCATTGTATAATTTCTGTCCCTGTTTACGTAGTGTGCCATCAGGATTTTATTTGGGGTGTTGCGTCTATCATCTTTTGACACCTGTATGTAAATAAATCCTGATTGATTTTTAATGAGTGGTTTCTGTTGTTTCATGCATTTGGTCACAATTGATTTGTTTGACAGAGCCTAGTGCTCGAATTTCACCCTTCAATTACTGTATTAGGCATAAACCTTAATTTCTGAGACTGATATTCTGCTGTAAAAGTTATCATTTCCCTGCTTAAGGAACAGGGTGGTGCCCCGAGGATTTTATTTATCATATTGGTCATTCAATTTGATAAATAGTCGACTTTATTAATAATTCTTGAATAAAATTATTAATAACCCTTCGATAACTGATCAGCCAAGCTACCTGAGTTGCACAACATAAAGCTGGGACAGTTCAGCGTTTTAAATTACAAAACCCTAACGGAAACAGTTTCA
This sequence comes from Cololabis saira, assembly GCF_033807715.1. Lineage (NCBI taxonomy): Eukaryota > Metazoa > Chordata > Actinopteri > Beloniformes > Belonidae > Cololabis > Cololabis saira. The sequence goes on from NC_084601.1 coordinate 35,289,695, forward strand.
AAATTAAAGCCCACAACATGCTGTCTTGATATTCTGCCTTCAAACTTTTTCAAAACAGTTTTTAACTGCATAGCTCCGGAAGTATTGCAGATAATAAATACTTCTCTTCAAACAGGCCAGTTTCCCCAGGCGTTGAAAACTGCAGTAATAAAACCTCTTCTAAAAAAATCAAATCTGGATGCTACAACACTTAGTAACTATAGGCCAATATCAAATCTGCCATTTTTGGGGAAAATCATTGAAAAGGTCGTTTTCCAGCAAATCCATGCTTTTATGATGCAAAACAACCTCTTTAATGTATTTCAGTCTGGATTTCAGCCACACCACAGCACTGAGACTGTACTCATCAAAGTCCTAAATGATATTCATCTGAATAATGATGCAGGCAAATCCTCTGTTCTGGTATTACTGGATCTCAGTGCTGCATTCGACACAGTTGATCATAACATTCTTCTCAGCAGACTGGAAAAGTGGGTGGGACTTACCGGCACTGTGCTTCAATGGTTTAAATCTTACTTGCATGACAGGGCCTTTTTTGTGTCAATAGGAAACCATGAGTCTGAGAGAACCAAGATCACATGTGGGGTTCCTCAAGGGTCTATTCTCGGACCGCTTCTATTCAACATCTATATGTTACCCCTAGCTCAGATTATGGAACATCACAACATTTCCTACCATACTTATGCCGATGACACACAGCTCTATATTTCAGTGTCACCACATGACTACAGTCCCCTGATCTCATTGAGTAACTGTATTCACCAAATCAATGAGTGGATGTGCCAGAATTTTCTCCAGCTAAATGCAGAAAAGACAGAGGTGATCATTTTTGGCCCTAAAAATGAAAGGGAAAAGATCAGCGCTCACCTTGGCTCCATGTCATTGACAGCTACAAATCAAGCCAGAAATCTTGGTGTAATTATTGACTCAGACCTGAACTTCAACAGCCACCTAAAGTTTATCACTAAATCTGCCTATTACCACCTGAAAAATATTGCTAAAATTAAGGGGATTCTGTCTAAACAAGACATGGAAAAACTTATTCATGCATTCATTTTCAGTAGGTTGGATTATTGCAATGGCATCTTTACAGGCCTTAATAAGAAATCAATCAGGCAGCTGCAGCTGATCCAGAACGCTGCCGCCAGAGTCCTTACAAACACCAGGAAACTGGACCATATTACACCGGTCATGAAATCACTACACTGGCTTCCAGTGAGTCAAAGGATAGAGTTTAAAATCTTACTGCTGGTCTACAAAGCACTGAATGGTCTTGGACCAAAATACATGGTTGATCTGTTAGTTCCTATGAAGCTCCCAGACCCCTTAGGTCTTCTGGATCTGGTTTGTTGTGTGTCCCAAGAACCAGAACCAAGCAAGGTGAGGCAGCGTTCAGTTATTCTGCTCCTCACCGGTGGAACAAACTTCCTGTAGACCTGAGGTCTGCTCCAACTGTCAGCTCCTTTAAATCAGGGTTAAAAACATTACTGTGCTTGTGCTTTTTATTATTTTACTTCTTTTCTTATCATCTTTTTCAATCATATTTGTTATTTACTGTCTAATTATGTCGAATTATTTACTGTCTAATTATGGCTTGCCGCTTTTAATGTCAATGTAAAGCACTTTGAATTACCTTGTGTTGAATTGTGCTATATAAATAAATTTGCCTTGCCTTGCCTTGCCTTGGTCCTGCTCAAGGTTTCTTCCCTCCTAAAGGGGAGTTTTCCCTTGCCACTGTTTGGCTTAAGGCTTTTCTCCTACTAGGGGAGTTTTTACCTGCCATTGTTTATGTAATAATTGCTCGGGGGTTTATGTTCATGTTCTGGGTCTCTGGAAAGCGTCTAGAGACAACATCTCTTGTATTAGATGCTATATAAATAAAATTGAATTGAATTGAATTGAATTAAATTACACACAAACCAATCGAAAATGACAACTCTTATTTTGAATCAAATCAAACAAGCATGCCAGTCAAATGCATATATTAGGTACAGCACAGCCAATTACAATTTTTTATTACATCTTTGGAGCAGGGTTAGGGATTATTTTGAGCTAAACTAGCAAAAATATTAAAAAGCAAACATAACAGACGAACCGGAGGAGAAAATAAAATAAAATAAAATACAATCAAACAAGATTGAACTTCAACATTTTAACACGATATACAACAGTTCTACAACACAATCGGAACCAGGCCTTTCAGATCAGCTGGCAGTAGAGCCAGAACCCCCAAGCAGCTCTGGCTCTCAAGTCTCTCAAATATAATTTTTTGTTGCCGGGTAAAGTCTGAGTAACTGTTAGCCTACTTCATTTTCAAAAATAATCTGGTGCATTTCCTCCACCTACTGAAAGGAGTGAGCCACAGTTGAAAGCAACATCTTGCTGATTGGTTCAAGTGTAAACAGCTGCACAGGTAGCTGAAGTGGCCGGTGGTGATTGTTCCCAGCTGCTCTGTCACTGTGTTGGGATTGGTTAGCTCAACACATAAAAACAGGTCCCAATGCTGCAGGACACATCAGACTGAAACTGAGTTACCTTCATTTGTTGTTTACCTGTTAACAACTGGGTTCCTTGCTGTTTGGTATCAGCTCTCAATGGCTTGTAGATTTTTGGGGAGGTAAGTTAATTTTTCTTCATTCTGTTGATGTTGGTACACAAAATATGTTTATAAAAAATCTTGCTTCTCTTCCCAGTGTGCTGTTACTTTTTCTAACAACCTTTGGGCATCATGTAACAGGTGAGCATTTGCACTACACAGAAACTGCACTTCTGTATAACACCTTCTTGGTAGACTAACCATATGAAATGTCTGTCTTTAGCAACTCGTTATGGTGGCAGAAGCATTCACTCTGAACAAAGTGAAGTTTCTCCAGGGAGCTACAAACCTACTGCTTCCAGCTACGATGGCCATGTTCTACCAAGATCATCTCTGGGTAGCTACAGTTTTGCAGGGAAGGCGTCACCTAGAAGCTACAGTACCCTCGCTGCAGCAAGTAGGCAGGGTGGCTCTTATGGTAGGCATGTAGATGGTCCTGCACATGAAGGAAGTGTTTCCAGTTACAGGCCCACTTCCTCCTGGTCTCCTAAACCCAGAGAAGCAAGCAAAACCAACATGTGGGCTAATCCATCACCCCAGAATGGAAATGAATTTGGGTCACGTATTGTTTCAAGTGGTCCAATTGAATTTTATTCTAGGGCCGAGCAGCAGCCTAGCTTAAAAGCCACATCCCATCAGCAACCAGGTGCTCTAGACTCTACCTGGCTGCAGGTCAAAGCTGGTGTGCAGGATGGTGCATTTGGCTCTGAAGTTCAGTCCCCTAATAGAAACAGGCTCGCTGCTCACCCAAGAGGTCCAAGACCAATGGCTTCAAGCTCCTTCTCCAAAGCTCAGCAGCCACGCTCAGGAACTTCTGGTGTGCACCAGAGCAAAGAGGGGATACGAGGTGCAGCATCCAGCTCTATGATGTCCCCTACCTTGAAAAAGCAATCCAGCGTCCGTTCAAGAAGCCTTCCACCAATGACTTCACGTTCCTACTCCAGGGTTCAGCATCCAAGATCAGGAACTTCTGGGGTACTCCAGAGCAAAGAAGGCATGTGGGATACTGCTCCAGCACAGATTGGAAATGAGTTGGATGAGAACTCTGTTTCTGTCTCAAATCAGGGAAATGAGCTGTCTTCCATAGTCAAGCCACCACAGAAAGAATTGAGCCCTTCTGTCTCTAGCAGGAAGGACATTAAAGCTGCCATGTGGACTGGTGATTTTAACCCAAATGTGTGGCCACGTTCCAAACCAGTTCCTGTGGCTTCTCGTTCTCCTTATGTAAGGCAGCAACCTCATCTGGCTGCTGTATCCAGTAGTAGTCGACAACCTTCAGCATATTGATCGTAAGACCATGTTGTTAGTGTCCACAGGTTCCTGAATCTCATCGACGGGTACTACTGGAGTGACGTCTTAAGCTTGATGTTGCCTTGTATTTATCAACTTGTGCTATTCAGATGTAACTAGTATAGCTCTATTCTTAAAAAAAAAAAAAAAAAGTATAGCTCTATTCTTGGTCAGGCTTTCTCAACTGGACACGATTTGCAAAGTGGATGTAAAAATGGTGGATCTGGTCAACTTGACTATGGCTGCCTAGCTCTGGAAACAAGCTGTCACACTAAGGCATCTTACAAACTGTCTGAGTAATTGTAAGCTCTGTGGATTTCCCTTTCCAGTGTTCAAAATACAGGTGTTTTTCTTTTAAAATGACTAGTGTGTTTTTTTTATTTTATAAAAGGCTTGGTACAGATGTCGATGTCTCAAATTCATGTGATGCATCCAAAGTCAGACCCCCTCCCTAACACCTTGAGTTGGTGGTAGGGGCGGAGCAGAGGTCCCAGCCTGGGGGGGCAAAGCATTCTAGATGGGCCCTTGTGGCCTAAACATCCCTGTTTTATATATAAAAAAAAAAAATGCCACAGATCAGCCCCTCTGACACACAACCACATCACGCAGACGACACGGTCAGAACCATTCACATGAGGTTTCAGCACCATGGATTTTGCCAGTCATGTCAAACCTAATTATAAGTCTAATGCAGACTTTAAGATAAGGATAAAAATCAAATGACATCCAGTGATGTCTATGGAAGCCCATTTCCGCCAGTAAAAGAAAAAGTAGCACAATTTCAGATGCACAACCTACACGACAACAGTATACAATGTGCGACGACATGTATTTAACAAAATGACCAAGCGACACGGCAACAAACAATATAGGAAAGGCCATATATTCACGTCATGACAATGTTATCAGAAATGATGACAGCTTACCAATGATTTCATCCAGCAGTGAGCAGAGCACCACAACAAAAATTTCCATCAGCCAGCTGAAACTCAGCATGACTTTCCTGCTTTATGGTTCCGCGTTACACCAACACAGAGCCTACAGCGTAGGCTCTGTGTTGGTGTAATGCGGAACTATAATTCAGGCTTAAAAGTAAATAGACATGTACACGCACGTACCCGTGTATGACAGGCAGAGGGGAGAAGGGACTATTTCTTTCATTTACATTTTTAAACAACTTTATCCTTATGAACGCAATTGTTATATAGTCCAAATTTCCTTATTTTATTCAGCACACTTTTTTTTCCTCTTCGGCGTGGGCCCCCACACAGCAGTGGGCCCGGGGCGGCCGCCCCCCTGCCCCCCCGCCTACTCCACTAGTGGTTGGTAGCTGATCCAGGTTGCTACACCCAACAAGGATTTCGCAGTGAATCTGCAATATGGCTAAACTGTGCAGTACATGTGGATCTCAAAAGTGCAGTGGTGTTATATTTTGTACTTGTCAACTGGCCAAAATGTGACAGCTGGCTTCACAGGCACTAATAGACATTGTAACATTCCATGTGATTCATCTGTGCAGTTTAATGGGATCCTTGTTACAATTTCCTGCAGTGCCATTTCACCTTTCTTCACTGCATAATGCAGCATAGGTAATGGCCATAGAGCACAATATTGCACCATCGCGTATAGATGCCCTTTATCAAGGGGTGGAATAGATATACTTTTCTCGAGGGAAATTCCAGTATCACAATGGAATAAACAATGAAAAGATTTGTGTATTTATAAACATGCACACAACAGTAGGGTGGAAAAGTCCTTTCAGAGCAGGGAGTTAAGTCGAGCTGTTAAAGTCTGATAGTATGAAGGAGCGTCTGAGTCGTTCAGTCCTGGACCTGGGTGGAATGAGCTGTCCATCAACCACAGATTGTTGTACAGAGGGTGAAAAGGAAAAGATTTTGTTCACCCTCTTCTCAGCCAGTCCCAACACAGAACAGGCTTTCATCAAAAGCTTAAGTCTGACGTCACCCTACCAGCACGACAGAAAGAATCATGCACTTGCCACCAATGGTGCTGAAATGGGGTGGGGGAGCTGTTGCCCAGGTCCCATTCCACCAGTTGCACACCATCATATGCCATTAGGCCAAGACCCAACTGTACTGACAAGCTTTGACAGACATCTCGCGCTCATCCTAGCCTGCAGATTGCTTCCCAATCCTGCCACAAACTCGATCCCATTTTAAGTATTCCTGCCCTTTGACAATAGGCAGGATGGTCCCCCCCCTTATGAGCCTGGTTATATTAAAGCAAGACTTCACTGATCTGATGAGCACAGCTGCATGTTTAAATACGGAGGTTTTTTTCAGTGGACCAATACCGACGGTTCGGCAGGGAGATGAGAGATTCAGCAGGCTGATGGCGCTAAACAGATGGCTTAAAGATGCATGTGCTGCTCAATCAATTAACTTCATTGATAATTTCATCTTTTGGGGTCGCCAGCATCTTTTTAAGGCAGGTGGATCTCGTTTGAATAAGGCTGGTGGACAGTTATTCAGCTGCAACATTTTCTATCATCTACGTCACAAACAGGCCCCCACCAACAACAAGAGGCAGGACGTTCCAAAACAACTGATAAGGCGGCGCTGTGATGAGAACACTGAGACAAGGACTGACCATGGAAAACTGAGTCAGAGAGAAACTGCATCATCATCCTTATCCTCACTCCAACAGGGGGAGTCTCCCCCAGCCCCCCCAACAGGAGACAGACCCTCACCCCCCGAGAGCCCACCCAGCTTTCTGTCTCCAGGCAGTCAGGACATCCCACTCCTGGAATTCACTGACAGAATGGAAAGCCTGGTGAATATTGGATTACAACTAACACCATGCCAAAATCCTTTATCTAACCCCGCACATCGCCCAACCCCTCCCAAACCACCACCTCGGACAAAGCGGCTAACCAAAAGTCACCGCCCCCCCTCACCTCCTCTGAACTACCATATCAGTGATGTCTGATATGGGCCGGGTCCAGGTTGTGATGTCAATATTAACATTGTTCTGTCCCAGGAAAAGTCTGGGCCCCATGGAGTTAAATCAGCTTTCTCTATCCCTGTGATAGTAGGTAACAGAAAACGTATCAAACTGGTGAGAAATGAAAAAAGTTCAGTTAAATCTGCTAATCTGTTGAGTATAGCATGTCATCCTCGAATCTCACCAGTGTCTCCTGTTAAGGATTTACATTTAGCCCTTTTAAATATCAGGTCTCTGGTTGGCAAATCTTTCTTAATCAATGATTTTATTAACGAGCGCAACCTTGATTTTATGTTTTTAAGTGAAACTTGGTTAAGTCAGGATAGTAGTGCAGCAGTTCTTATTGAGTCAACACCCCAGAATTTTAGTTTCTTTAGTGAAGCAAGAATACATAGGAGAGGAGGCGGAGTTGCCACTCTGTTCAAGGACAGCTTTCAATGCAAGAAAATGTCTTATGGTAAATTTGATTCCTTTGAATATGTTGCCATTCAGTTAAAATCCCCCTGTCGAGCAATCTTAGTGACCATCTACAGACCCCCCAAATATGATGCAAGGTTTTTTGATGAGTTTACCAAACTACTGTCAATTATGTGCATGGATTTTGATTGTGTTGTTTTAGTGGGTGATTTTAACATTCATGTTGATAATCCCAAAGATGGATGTGCTAAGGAACTTTTAAATATTCTGGATAATTTTGGGCTTTCCCAACATGTCACAGATTCAACGCATAACCGAGGACATGTTTTAGATTTAATTATTTCCAAGGGTCTTAATATCTCAGAGGTTGTGGTAACGATGTTGCTCTGTCTGATCATTACTGTGTTTTGTTTAAAATGACCACTGTTGCCAATCCTATGAAAGGTGAAGCAGAGGTAATCAGAAAGCGTTATATAAATGATAACACCTGTGCATTATTTATCCAGGGTTTTACACCATCAACAACCCTGTCCTCAGTTCTAGTTGATGACCTTGTTAACAGTTTCAGTTCCAATGTTATGACTGTTATTGATTCTATCGCCCTAATTAAGACCAAAGTTCTGTCCGGGAGGAAAAAGTCACCCTGGAGAAACGCCACACTAGTTAAAGAACAGAGAAGGATATGTAGACAAGCAGAACGCAAGTGGCGCAAAAACAAACTTCAGGTATATTACAACATTTATAAAGAGAGTCTTCGCAACTATAACCAGAAACTGAAGAATGCAAGGCAATCGTATTTTTCAGAGATTATCGATAGAAACAGTAATAATGCTCGTACACTGTTTTCTGTGGTAGACAGACTGACAAACCCCGCAGCCTCAATCCCACTTGAACTGCTGTCAAAAAAGACCTGTAATGACTTCGCTGACTTTTTCACAAACAAAATATTACAGATAAGACAAGCAATGTGCAGCTCCCCCTCAGGAATGATAACACTCTGGCCTTCCTATCCTTTAGTAAAGCTGGGACAGTTCAGCGTTTTAAATTACAAAACCCTAACAGAAACAGTTTCAAAATTAAAGCCCACAACATGCTGTCTTGATATTCTGCCTTCAAACTTTTTCAAAACAGTTTTTTTTACTGCATAGCTCCGGAAGTATTGCAGATAATAAATACTTCTCTTCAAACAGGCCAGTTTCCCCAGGCGTTGAAAACTGCAGTAATAAAACCTCTTCTAAAAAAATCAAATCTGGATGCTACAACACTTAGTAACTATAGGCCAATATCAAATCTGCAATTTTTGGGGAAAATCATTGAAAAGGTCGTTTTCCAGCAAATCCAAGCTTTTATGATGCAAAACAACCTCTTTAATGTATTTCAGTCTGGATTTCGGCCACACCACAGCACTGAGACTGTACTCATCAAAGTCCTAAATGATATTCATCTGAATAATGATGCAGGCAAATCCTCTGTTCTGGTATTACTGGATCTCAGTGCTGCATTCGACACAGTTGATCATAACATTCTTCTCAGCAGACTGGAAAAGTGGGTGGGACTTACCGGCACTGTGCTTCAATGGTTTAAATCTTACTTGCATGACAGGGCCTTTTTTGTGTCAATACGAAACCATGAGTCTGAGAGAACCAAGATCACATGTGGGGTTCCTCAAGGGTCTATTCTCGGACCGCTTCTATTCAACATCTATATGTTACCCCTAGCTCAGATTATGGAACATCACAACATTTCCTACCATACTTATGCCGATGACACACAGCTCTATATTTCAGTGTCACCACATGACTACAGTCCCCTGATCTCATTGAGTAACTGTATTCACCAAATCAATGAGTGGATGTGCCAGAATTTTCTCCAGCTAAATGCAGAAAAGACAGAGGTGATCATTTTTGGCCCTAAAAATGAAAGGGAAAAGATCAGCGCTCACCTTGGCTCCATGTCATTGACAGCTACAAATCAAGCCAGAAATCTTGGTGTAATTATTGACTCAGACCTGAACTTCAACAGCCACCTAAAGTTTATCACTAAATCTGCCTATTACCACCTGAAAAACATTGCTAAAATTAAGGGGATTCTGTCTAAACAAGACATGGAAAAACTTATTCATGCATTCATTTTCAGTAGGTTGGATTATTGCAATGGCATCTTTACAGGCCTTAATAAGAAATCAATCAGGCAGCTGCAGCTGATCCAGAACGCTGCCGCCAGAGTCCTTACAAACACCAGGAAACAGGACCACATTACACCGGTCATGAAATCGCTACACTGGCTTCCAGTGAGTCAAAGGATAGAGTTTAAAATCTTACTGCTGGTCTACAAAGCACTGAATGGTCTTGGACCAAAATACATGGTTGATCTGTTAGTTCCTATGAAGCTCCCAGACCCCTTAGGTCTTCTGGATCTGGTTTGTTGTGTGTCCCAAGAACCAGAACCAAGCAAGGTGAGGCAGCGTTCAGTTATTCTGCTCCTCACCGGTGGAACAAACTTCCTGTAGACCTGAGGTCTGCTCCAACTGTCAGCTCCTTTAAATCAGGGTTAAAAACATTACTGTTTACTCAAGCGTACCCCTAAATTAAACTTACCTGCTGTATTCTACTGCCCTTATTTTTAACAGCTTGTGCTTTTTATTATTTTACTTCTTTTCTTATCATCTTTTTCAATCATATTTGTTATTTACTGTCTAATTATGTCGAATTACTTACTGTCTAATTATGGCTTGCCGCTTTTAATGTCAATGTAAAGCACTTTGAATTACCTTGTGTTGAATTGTGCTATATAAATAAATTTGCCTTGCCTTGCCTTGCCTTGGTCCTGCTCAAGGTTTCTTCCCTCCTAAAGGGGAGTTTTCCCTTGCCACTGTTTGGCTTAAGGCTTATCTCCCACTAGGGGAGTTTTTACCTGCCATTGTTTATGTAATAATTGCTCGGGGGTTTATGTTCATGTTCTGGGTCTCTGGAAAGCGTCTAGAGACAACATCTCTTGTATTAGACGCTATATAAATAAAATTGAATTGAATTGAATTGAATTAAATCACACACAAACCAATCGAAAATGACAACTCTTATTTTGAATCAAATCAAACAAGCATGCCATTCAAATGCATACATTAGGTACAGCACAGCCACCTACATTTTTTTATTACATCTTTGGAGCAGGGTTAGGGATTATTTTGAGCTAAGCTAGCAAAAATATTAAAAAGCAAACATAACAGACAAACCGGAGGAGAAAATAAAATAAAATACAATCAAACAAGATTGAACTTCAACATTTTAACACGATATACAACAGTTCTACAACACAATCGGAACCAGGCCTTTCAGATCAGCTGGCAGTAGAGCCAGAACCCCCAAGCAGCTCTGGCTCTCAAGTCTCTCAAATATCATTTTTTGTTGCCGGGTAAATTCTGAGTAACTGTTAGCCTACTTCATTTTCAAAAATAATCTGGTGCTTTTCCTCCACCTACTGAAAGGAGTGAGCCACAGTTGAAAGCAACATCTTGCTGATTGGTTCAAGTGTAAACAGCTGCACAGGTAGCTGAAGTGGCCGGTGGTGATTGTTCCCAGCTGGTCCTAATTACATTTTACCAGTTGCTCTGTCACTGTGTTGGGATTGGTTAGCTCAACACATAAAAACAGGTCCCAATGCTGCAGGACACATCAGACTGAAACTGAGTTACCTTCATTTGTTGTTTACCTGTTAACAACTGGGTTCCTTGCTGTTTGGTATCAGCTCTCAATGGCTTGTAGATTTTTGGGGAGGTAAGTTAATATTTCTTCATTCTGTTGATGATGTTGGTACACAAAATATGTTTATAAAAAATCTTGCTTCTCTTCCCAGTGTGCTGTTACTTTTTCTGACAACCTTTGGGCATCATGTAACAGGTGAGCATTTGCACTACACAGAAACTGAACTTCTGTATAACACCTTCTTGGTAGACTAACCATATGAAATGTCTTTCTTTAGCAACTCGTTATGGTGGCAGAAGCATTCACTCTGAACAAAGTGAAGTTTCTCCAGGGAGCTACAAACCTACTGCTTCCAGCTACGATGGCCATGTTCTACCAAGATCATCTCTGGGTAGCTACAGGCTTGCTGAGAAGGCGTCACCTAGAAGCTACAGTACCCTCGCTGCAGCAAGTAGGCAGGGTGGCTCTTATGGTAGGCATGTAGATGGTCCTGCACATCAAGGAAGTGTTTCCAGTTACAGGCCTACTTCCTCCTGGTCTCCTAAACCCAGAGAAGCAAGCAAAACCAACATGTGGGCTAATCCATCACCCCAGAATGGAAATGAATTTGGGTCACGTATTGTTTCAAGTGGTCCAATTGAATTTTATTCTGGGGCCGAGCAGCAGCCTAGCTTAAAAGCCACATCCCATCAGCAACCAGACTCTACCTGGCTGCAGGTCAAAGCTGGTGTGCAGGATGGTGCATTTGGCTCTAAAGTTCAGTCCCCTAATAGAAACAGGCTCGCTGCTCACCCAAGAGGTCCAAGACCAATGGCTTCAAGCTCCTTCTCCAAGGTTCAGCAGCCCCGCTCAGGAACTTCTGGTGTGCACCAGAGCAAAGAGGGGATACGAGGTGCAGCATCCAGCTCTATGATGTCCCCTACCTTGAAAAAGCAATCCAGCGTCCGTCCAAGAAGCCTTCCACCAATGACTTCACGTTCCTACTCCAGGGTTCAGCAGCCAAGATCAGGAACTTCTGGGGTACTCCAGAGCAAAGAAGGCATGTGGGATACTGCTCCTGCACAGATTGGAAATGAGTTGGATGAGAACTCTGTTTCTGTCTCAAATCAGGGAAATGAGCTGTCTTCCATAGTCAAACCACCACAGAAAAAGTCAAGCCCTTCTGTCTCTAGGAAGGACATTAAAGCTGCCACGTGGACTGGTGATTTTAACCCAAATGTGTGGCCACGTTCCAAACCAGTTCCTGCAGCTTCTCGTTCTCCTGTAAGGCAGCAGGCTGCTGTATCCAGTAGAAGTCGGCAACCTTCGGCATATTGGTCATAAATATAGTGTGTTGAACTTTGACCGACTTCTGTCTTCAGGTTTCTGGCCCATACTGGAGTTGCAGTTTATCAGGTGGAATAAATGAGTTGGAAGCTACATGGCCTTGTGTCTCGTTGTTTGTAGGGGGGGTCACTCTACTTTTTGTCTTACAAATTGCAGTAAAGGGACATGCAATCCTCGCTTTAAACAAACTGTGTTAAAGCAAGAATTGTAACTAGCAAGCATGATACCCCATCGGCAAAGGTGTCAAGTAACAAAGAAATACTTCATTACCTTAAGTAGAAATTTTGGTTATCTATACTTCACTGGAGTAATTTTTCAGATGAAGTTTTACTTTTACTCACATTTTAAAAACAGCCTCGTTACTCTATTTCATTTCGGATTCAGATGTTCTTGTCCAGTTTTGTTCTTGCATCCGTTGCCCTCAGATTCCTGCAACTAAACTTGGATGTACATTCCAATAAAGGTTAGGATAAATGATAACATGCCTCTGAAGTTTAACTTTTTGCACCATAACAATACTTATAGGCAACTAGTCGTCGCTTCTGCTCTCTGAAACACATGTTAATGCTCAATAGTACACATGGTTCTTTAATATATTTGCATTATACTAAAATGCATTCATTTTCAATGGCTTTTTTCCCCCCTAACATTACATTATTTTGAATCTCTATCTATACTTCTACCTGAGTAATGACTGAACACTTTTGACACCTCTGCCCATCGGCTTCCAGGGCAACATGGCTGCATCAATAGAAGGGGGGGAAAATGGCCTTCACAATTGCTTTTCAGTAACCAATGGGTTACACGATTTGCAGCTATATTGATTCTGGTGTCTCAACGCTAGAGGGCTGTTTCACAAAATCAGGATAGTGGCCAAAGCTGGGATTTTGGCTGAATTGGGTCTCAAAGCAATGGCACAAAGGTTTACCATGGCAATTAAATCCTGTGCAGCGAGTCTGTTCCAGAACAGTCTAACAGCCAGGCTTGGTTAAGTCTGGTTCCTTATCTGTTTGGTCAGCGTCATACCAACCAGAAAATAATTTGTATCACATCTCAGGAATGTCCTGCTCTTGTCTTTCCTGTAGAGGGCATTTGAGTCCAGTTTATTGTTGTGTACCTTACGATATCTGTACGAGTCCACTATCTCCACCTCACCCTGGACGATAACTGGCGCAGGTCGTGTTTGGTTCCTCCTGAAGTTGGTTTCGGCTTCACCACAGAAAGCTCTCCACCAGTCTTTTGTTCTCCATCATTGCTGATATGAGTATGGAGGAGTCGTCAGAAAACTTTTGGAGGCGGCAGGATCCAGAATCAAACCTGAATGTGGTGCTGCAGTGGCTGAACTCACCCTGTGATAGGGGTTTTCGTAATGAGCTCGCCAACAATTAACAGACCATAGACTATTTAGCAATGCAGTAACCCATACATTTATCCACAACATTGATAGACTATCGGGAATTGGTACATGAATACTATTGATGGTAATTTAGATTTTTTTTTCTGACTTTTTTCTCCTAAAATTCTCCCTGACCAAACTGAAATTTAAGATCAAAGTTTTTTTTTTTTTTTAATCCTGTAAAATGTTATACTGTAAAAACATACTACAGAAAATACAAATCACAAATCTTTACATTTGGTAATTCTTTGCATTATTGAACAAGTTACTATCAGTTCAGGGAAATACGCACCAGTTTAGTTACTGCATCCCACAGAAAGAGCTTCTGTCCTGTTTTTTTTGTTGTCTAATCGGGAGGTGTAAATCAGATGTCAACTGTGAATGAGACCCAGTATTAAAGTAGTAAAGGTCCATCTCCTGAAGGAGCGGCGACGTGAGTTTAACCAGCAGTCTCACATCAGTTGGAGAGGCATGATTGCTCTTACTTTTCAATATGACCTCACTTAAATCGCACGTGATTTCTAATGGGATTGCTTTGTCACTACATCTTGTGGTATCACCTTTCAGCTGTAAGATGTTGGAGCTATTGGTTTCATGTGAGGATTAAGTGCTGATTAGTTTGGTTGAACATTTGGTTACATTTTTATTCAAGATTTGATTATTATATGTACAAACATTCAATTCACCCAGTCACTTTGAAATTCGTAACTTATTTTATTTTATTTATTTCATATAACTGTGTATATTCATTTTGTGTACTTTTTTTTTTCTCAAATACGTGAATTATTTCTGTTGTGACACCTTTTGTAATTTTTTAAAATATTTTTTACCTGTAGCCTACTGTTTATTTTTTTTATGCCTTTATGCCCCTTCCCTGTAGGTGTAAGTAGCTCAGTGGGAGCACCTATGTTGTTGCATGTCCAAGGTGGACTGACAATAAATTCTGTTCTATTTCTTAGGGCTGGACAATAATTCAATCTCAATATATATCACGATATCCTTTTATTCAATAATGGTGATATGAGTTTAAAACACATTTTCGATATTTCGATATAGATTACAGTCTAAGATAACGGCGTTTCACTCACTGAAGTTCACGGGGCAGCAGATTCAAACCGAACACATTGGCTGACTTACGCCGCAGACACGGAGCCAGAGACTTTAATTTGATATTTATATTGACAAAGTTGAGAGTTTTATGTTTATTAATTTTGATGTCATATTTCTTTGTTTGAAGGCTAAATACAAATAAAAGGTGAACATTTATTTATTTGTACAGTTTCTGTTTCTAAAATGTTATATATAAAATGTTATGTTATATGTATATATATATATATATGTATATATATATATATATATATATATATATATATATATATATATATATATATATATATATGTATATATATATATATATGTATACATATATATATATATATATATATATATATATATATATATATATATATATATATATATATATATATATATACATACATACAGTATATATATAAGCAGGGTCTTTCTGTGTGGAGTTTGCATGTTCTCCCCGTGCTTGCGTGGGTTTCCTCCGGGTACTCCGGTTTTCTCCCACAGCCCAAAAACATGCATGCTAGGTTAATTGGTGATTCTAAATTGCCCGCCCGTGTGAGTGTGAGTGTGTCTGGTTATAGATAATGGATGGATGGATGGATATATATATATATATATATATATATATATATATATATATATATATATATATATATATATATATATATATATATATATATACTGTATATACATACACATAATTTATGTTGCCATTCTCTACATTGACTTTTAGTAGCCCTAATGTTGATTTAACATGAATACTCTGTGTGTGTGTGTATGTTCATTGCACATATCTGTTTATTTTCATATGTCCATGGTTATAAATCCGCTGTAGCATATTTGGTTCTAATTAGTCATAGGTATGCAGTCTACATCTGACATTTATGACAAACCAAACTGTTTGAAAATCAGTACAAAATTGAGCAAGTTATGGTAATTTAAGAAGTAAATGCACCATTAAAACAGAATTATGAGTAAGCTAGCTCACTGTGGCAAGAAGGCCGCCAGTGTTAGACATCTATTTGTACCAAAATTGAGTAAATGTTATAAGTGCTCACTAATAAGTGAACAAAATTAAATAAAAAAAATATTTGAAATTACGAGAATTAAAAAGGTAAAACATTAATATTACATTGAACTTTTAATATATAACTATTATGATAACTATTAATGATGAAAGTAACCAAAATGTACAACTTCTGCAACAATTCAGAAAATAACAAACTATAGCTTCAAATTGAATTATTCTCTTTAAACCTGAACTTTTTGTTGACTTTTTAGCTTTATAGCTACTTAACTCTGAGTAACTGCTACTTCTTTTTCAGCAGTAATCTGGTGCATTTCCTCCACCTACTGAAAGGAGTGATCCACACTTGAAAGCGAGATCTTGCTGATTGGTTCAAGTGTAAACAGCTGCACAGGTAGCTGAAGTGGCCGGTGGTGATTGTTCCCAGCTGGTCCTTATTACATTTTACCAGCTCTGTCACTGTGTTGGGATTGGTTAGCTCAACACATAAAAACAGGTCCCAATGCTGCAGGACACATCACACTGAGTTTTACCTTCATTTGTTGTTTACCTGATAACAGCTGGGTTCCTTGCTGTTGGTATCAGCTCTCAATGGCTTGTAGATTTTTGAGGAGGTAAGGTTATTTTTCCTTAATTCAGTTGATGTTGGTACACGAAATATGTTTAACAATCTTGCTTCTCTTCCCAGTGTGCTGTTACTTTTTCTGACAACCTTTGGCCAGCATGTAACAGGTGAGCATTTGTATTACACAGAAAAAGCATTTCTGTATAACGGCATCTTGGCATACTCACCATTTTGAAATGTCTTTCTTTAGCAACTCGATATGGAGGCAGAAGCATTATACCTCACTCTGAACAAAGTGAGGTTTCTCCACGGAGCTACAAACCTGCTGCTTCCCGCTACGATGGCCATGTTCAACCAAGATCATCTCTGGGTAGCTACAGTTTTGCAGAGAAGGCGTCACCTAGAAGCTACAGTACCCTCGCTGCAGCAAGTAGGCAGGGTGGCTCTTATGGTAGGCATGGAGATGGTCCTGCACATGAAGGAAGCTTTTCCAGTTACAGGCCTACTTCCTCCTGGTCTCCTAAACCCAGAGAAACGCCACAGCAGCCAAGGAAGGATGGCCACTTGAGCAAAACCAGCATGTCTGCTAATCCATCACCCCAGAATAGAAGGGAATTTGGGTCACGTATTGTGACCAAGCCAGTCCAGGAGCAGCATCCTAGCTTAAAAGCCACAGCCCGTCAGCAACCAGGCTCTCCAGCCTCGACCAGGCTGCAGGACGGTGCATTTGGTTCTAAAGTTCAATCTTCTAATGGAAACGGGCAACTCGCTGCTCACCCAAGAGGTCCAAGACCAATGGCTTCAAGCTCCTTCTCCAAGGTTCAGCAGCCCCGCTCAGGAATGTCTGCCGTGCACCAGAGCAGTAAAGGCATGAGGGGTACTGTTCCACTCGGAGAAAGCAGGTTTAGCTCAGGTTCTACCTCGGATCGTGTGCCAGCAGCGTATCCTACAGCCAAACCAGTAAGGCAATCTAGCTCTAGTGTGCACCAGAGCAACGGGGGGCTACGAGGTGCAACATCCAGCTCTATGCTTTCCCCTACCTTGACAAAGCAAACCAGCACCCATCCAAGGCTGCCACAAATGACCTCACGTTACTTCTCCAGGGTTGAGCTGCCAAGCTCAGAAAGTACTGGGGAACTCCAGCCCAAAAGAGGCATGAGGGATTCTGCTGTTCTACATGACCCTTCCAGGGTTCAGCCTCCAAGCTCTTCCAGGGTTCAGCCTCCAAGCTCAAACTCTGGCGATGGGGTACTCCAGACCAAAGAAGGCATGTGGGCTTCTGCTTTTCCAGAAATTGGAAATGACTTGAAGTCAGTTTTTGCCCTAAGTCACAGAACTAGGCTGCATTCCACCGCCAAGCCACCACGCAGAGAGTCGCGCCCTTCTGTCTCTAGCAAGGAGCTGAAAGCTGACATGTGGACTGGTGACTCCAACCACAACGTCTGGCCACGTCCAAAACTAGTTCCTGCGGCTTCTCGTTTTTCTTTTGAAAGGCAGCAACCTCAGCTGGCTGCTGTCTCCAGCAGGAGTCGTCAACCTTCAGCATATTGATCGTAAGTATAGCGTGTTAAACTTAAACTGACAATAATTTAAGAATTTGCTGACTGGCTTCTCTTCTCAGGTTTATGGCCCATACTGGAGTTGCAGTTTATCAGGTGCAATAAATGATTTGGAATTTGCATGGCCTTGTGTCTCTGGTTATTTGAACTGTCTGTATTGAAGCCAAATTGATACCCCGTCAGCTTCCAGGGCAACATGGCTACTATCAATACGAGGGGGAAAAACGGGCTTCACAACTGCTTCAGTAACCAATGGGTTACACGACTCACAGCTGTATTGCTTCTCGTGTCTCGACACTAGAGGGCTGTTTACAAAACCAGGATAGTGGATTAAGCTGGGATTTTCCACGTAGCTTGGCTGAATTGGACTTTCATTGGATCACAAAAGCAATGGCACAAAGGTGTACCATGGCAAATCCTGTGCAGCTTAAGCCTGGTACCATCTGTTTGGTCAGCTGAGCTGACCAGAAACCAATGTGTTTGTGGGTTGTTCCAGTTATGTCGGAACTGTGGATGAATCCACCGTCAAACTTGCACATTAAACTTGCTGTTAATATGAGCAAATGTCATATCCTTGCATGATAAACTGAGTAGAGGTTAGGAAATGTCACTTAGGCATTTGGGTGACGTTATTTGCCACTGGCCATTGTTGCATAGTGGCAGTGTCTTTAGTATGTGCTTCATCTCTATGAGCCTCAATTATGTTCATTTGAGAAGTATTTTGTGCACACTTTGGCAAGGTAAGGCAAATTTATTTGTATAGCACAATTCAACACAAGGTAATTCAAAGTGCTTTACATTGACATTAAAAGTGGCAAGACAGACAGTAAATAACAATGATATATGATTGAATAAGATGAAAAGTAAAATAAGCACAATCTGTTAAGGGCAGTAGAGTACAGCAGGTAAGTTTAATTTAAGAGTACGCTTGAGTAAACAGTAATGTTTTTAACCCTGATTTAAAGGAGCTGACAGTTGGAGCAGACCTACAGGAAGTTTGTTCCACCGGTGAGGAGCAGAATAACTGAACGCTGCCTCACCTTGCTTGGTTCTGGTTCTTGGGACACACAACAAACCAGATCCAGAAGACCTAAGGGGTCTGGGGTCTGGGAGCTTCATAGGGAACTAACAGATCAACCATGTATTTTGGTCCAAGACCATTCAGTGCTTTGTAGACCAGCAAGATTTTAAACTCTATCCTTTGACTAACTGGAAGCCAGTGTAGTGATTTCATGACCGGTGTAATATGGTCCAGTTTCCTGGTGTTTGTAAGGATTCTGGCGGCAGCGTTCTGGATCAGCTGCAGCTGCCTGATTGATTTCTTGTTAAGGCCTGTAAAGATGCCATTGCAATAATCCAACCTACTGAAAATGAATGCATGAATAAGTTTTTCCATGTCTTGTTTAGACAGAATCCCCTTAATTCTAGCAATGTTTTTTAGGTGGTAATAGGCAGATTTGGTGATAAACTTTAGATGGCTGTTGAAGTTCAGGTCTGAGTCAATAATTACACCAAGATTTCTGGCTTGATTTGTAGCTGTCAATGACATGGAGCCAAGGTGAGCGCTGATCTTTTCCCTTTCATTTTTAGGGCCAAAAATGATCACCTCTGTCTTTTCTGCATTTAGCTGGAGAAAATTCTGGCACATCCACTCATTGATTTGGTGAATACAGTTACTCAATGAGAGTAGGGAACTGTAGTCATGTGGTGACACTGAAATATAGAGCTGTGTGTCATCGGCATAAGTATGGTAGGAAATGTTGTGATGTTCCATAATCTGAGCTAAGGGTAGCATATAGATGTTAAATAGAAGCGGTCCGAGAATAGACCCTTGAGGAACCCCACATGTGATCTTGGTTGTCTTAGACTCATGGTTTCTTATTGACACAAAGAAGGCCCTATCTTGTAAGTAAGATTTAAACCATTGAAGCACAGTGCCGGTAAGTCCCACCCACTTTTCCAGTCTGCTGAGAAGAATGTTATGATCAACTGTGTCGAATGCAGCACTCAGATCCAGTAATACCAGAACAGAGGATTTGCCTGCATCATTATTCAGATGAATATCATTTAGGACTTTGATGAGTACAGTCTCAGTGCTGTGGTGTGGCCGAAATCCAGACTGAAATACATTAAAGAGGTTGTTTTGCATCATAAAAGCATGGATTTGCTGGAAAATTATAGAATCTGGTCTTTCGAAGAAATCTGGCTGCGCCTCTACCTGGATTACTTAAACATGGCTTGACAAAGCTGCATCTTCTGAGCCTAGTTTGGCTTTTGTGACAGATGAAGCCAGATGTCAAGCCTGGATTTCTGAATCTTTTGTTAAACCTCAGATTAGGCCAATGGCTGTTTCCTGAAATGTGTATTAATCTGGCTTTAGAAAGTACAGTTCTACAACTTGTGTAAACTGACTGTCCTGAAGGAACAAATAAATCTGTCAAGTTTTGGTAAAGCCTACTAGGGTTTCCCACCTCCCACTCTTCAAGAGTTAACTTTCAGCTACTTAAGTATACATTTCTGTCTTCCTGTGAGTCTGTTCCTTATGGCTGTTCTCTCGTCAGAGAATATAATGACCAGGATCCGTTGTGTGGGCACCATGAGCATGTGACACTTCCTGTCATTAAAATGAGTTGGCCCTGAACCACTGCCAGCCTCACCATCTGATTTCCTCAAGCTTTCTTTCTCAAACCATTTTAGCCTTGAAGATCGTTTCTACAGCCCCTAAACACTCCAGTTTTGAGTCGCACATCTGTTTCTACACTTGTCTTCAGTGGAAAATCATGGCTATGTAGCTGTAAATCATACTTTTTAAGGTTATTTTGAGCATAATGGTCTTGGTGCACAACTGGGAATTACATTACATCCTCACATGCTGACTCTGTTTTCATGGGCTTGAATTTTATGAACCCATTTATAGCAGCTTGTATTGAAGTTTCAGTGTTACAAATCTGTTTAAGATCATGCAACACAAACTATAACCTGCAGCATAAATTGTATATTTTTATGCATTTTGCATGATTGATTGCACCCATGGCTTTGGTCATCAGGATACTTGCTACAATCTGCCTGTTGAGGCACTGGTTCCAGTATAACCCATCCATCAACGTGCACTCATCTGTGGTTTGGGTTTGTCATGGGGGCAACAGCTTAAAGGCTTAGACCTGCCTCTCCCTAGCTGCCACTCCTCCAGCTTTCCTAGGGAGATACTGATGCATTCCCAAGTCAGCTCAGAGCCTTGTATCTTTCAGCAAGACAATGCTAAAGTGCATACTAAATCCATTACAAAAGCATGGTTATAAAGCAGAGTTCAGGTGCTGAACTGGCCTGCCCGCAGTCCAGACCTGGATCAGAAACATTCAGCTTATCGTGAGAAGGAAACACAAGAACCAGGACTGTTGACAAGCTTGAGTCTTATACCAACCAAGACGGGGAAAACATTCCTCTTTAAACTCCTACTGGAAGGTTGTTGAAAGAAAGGAGATAATAAACATGGCCCTGTCAAACTCTTGTTTTTCTTTTATGTACATATAACTAGTGTGAAATTTAAGATTTGTGTTTTTTTTTATCAATTGCAGCATTTTATGTGTATCATTCTATATTAAAAAATAAAATGTGGATTTTTGAAATTTGGAAAACAGTTACATTTTACAGAATTGTTTCAATAACAAGGAGTGTTTGTGTGACTGGGTGACTCTTTTTCTAAAGTTTTCACCGTCGGTCTCATGCCTCATCCCTTTTCTTCTGAAGATGCAGTTCAACAAAGAGTCCACCACGTGGCGATAAAGCTTTAAATATCTGTGTGAAGAGTTTAGGATCTTAATATTCGAAATCATGTTAAATGGTTTAAGGAAGACTAGTAGTAGGGTGTGTTTGAGGTTTCATATTCTAGGACTTCATTTGGAGATTTTTGAGGATAACGTAGGGTAGCCTAGTGTCAGACATCAGCATATTTGCCATTAAAATAACCCGCAATAGATATTAATTTGTTATTTTAACTTGTGCTTTTTATTATTTTACCTTCTTTTCTCATAATTGTATTTCATTTCATTTGTTATTTACTGTCTAATTATGTCTTGCTGCTTTTAATGTTGATGTAAAGCGCTTTGAATCACCTTGCTATATAAATAAACCTGCCTTGCCTTTTTAGGAGTTGTAGATTTTGAGGAGTTTAGTAAAATACTTAATGTAGTGAGTTTTTCCTTTTCTTCTATTATTAATCTTGACTGCAGTTTTTTCTTGGATGAACATGTTTTGCTTGCTTATTTTTATGACTGATGGTGAATTTTATTTTTGTGTTTTAATTTGATTTTGTGTGTATTGGACATTAAAAAATCAAGATTTCATTCCTATGCGCGCATTATTATTATTATTCCCCTGCTTTTGTCATTTCTGGAGCAGATCAGCGATCATGGCACAGACAACACCCTGATTCTTCTCCATTAATAAAAACGCGCTCCTGTGTGGAGGGCGGGGCCACGCCGGCGCGCTCCCGAGCTGGGAGGCGCGCTCCCGCGGCCGGTCCCCTGGTTGGTGCCAGAGACGCAGCTCCAGCTCCAGCTCCAGCTCCAGCTCCAGCTCCAGCTCCAGCTCCAGCTCCAGCTCCAGCTCCAGCTCCAGCTCCAGCTCCAGCTCCAGCCCTGTGAACAGTCCACCGTCTCCTGCTGCAGAAGACATGGGATTTACCGGCTCCGACTGGAAACCAAGCGGCTCCGCTGCGCGCTGCGTCCTGCGGGGAATCTGAGCCGCTGTCTGATCTGTGATCACCACCGACCTCCACCTGCCGGACACCTCTTCTGTTTCTCCCCCCTTCAGCCTCATTTATGGACCGCACAAGCTGCGCTTGACAGTGTTTGCAATTTTCCGTGCGCTCAGCTGAAGATGGAGACGGTGATGGAGAGGGAGTGCAGCGCGCTCGGGGGGCTTTTCCAGACCGTGATTGGAGACATGAAGGTAACATCTCTATTCACGCTGATTATTGATCACAGTATTAAAAGAATATTAAAAAGCACGTCGCTTTGCATCTGGTCCTCCAGAGCCTGTTGCACAGAACCTGAGAAAAGAAGCAGCAATGACGCCTGAGGCTCCAATGGAGGCAGCGTCACCATCCTCTAATTAACCGGGAGGGGGGGTTAGGATCTGAGAGGATGAAGCTTTTACCAAATAATGGATATAGCATGTAACCTCAGCTTCCTCCTAGCAACTAAACGCATCTAAATCTGCTGTGACACTGCAGGAGATACAATTAAAGCCTGGATTATGGTTCTGCGTTAAATCGACGCAGAGCCTACGCCGTAGGGTACGGCGTAGGCTCTGCGTTGGTGTAACGCGGGACCATAAATCAGCCTTGAACCTTGAGTGTAAAATAGGGAGGAGAAAACAAAGGCACGTTTCCCAAAAATATGTTTTTTTTTCTTTTTCTTCCTTAGAGGGAGATTTTATGATTTAAAATGGACTGAAAACACTCATTTGTGGCGTTTCATTTTGGGAAATCTGGGTTGCTCACCTCTTAAAGCCTTGATTGATTTACTTAAATATAACATGAAATGTGTCCTGTATATAAATAACTTTAAAAAAGATTTAATCAAATACAGAAACATTGTCTCAAATTAATGTAGATTTGTAATTCAGGCAAATGATCAGGCCATGAAACATAAAGTTAATTCATTCAGAATCAAGGAGCAGCTATTTTAAACACTAATTGTAGATTTTTAGCTGAAAATATCAAACATGCTCAGCTCCATCTTCTAAAGTGTTAAGACAGCACTTGCTCCTTGTTGCTGGACTGAAGGTTCACCCATATTTGAATAAGTTCTGATCCCCATCTTCAACCTTCTTTGATACAAACCTTTGAATTATTCCATGTAATAATTGATTGACATGAAAAATGGCACAGACCATCATGAGAGAGCAGAAGCAGAAGCTAATTTAGTCGACAGAGACCTTTTCCTGACGATGGTGACCCCCGGGGATCCCTGGCGTTTGTGGGCAAAACTGGACCCATATTTTCTTCAGATCCTTTTTTAACAGCAGGTTGTTGCTGGCAGACTTCAATCCACTTTAAGTTACCGTTAAAAATAAAAAAAATAAAAAATCAGGTTGTCTTGCTCACAACTAAGACATTTCTCTTTTAGTTTAGTTAATGTTGCCGTTGAATGAGTTACATTTAACGTGGCACGCGACAGTGACACAAACTGCCTGGAAGTACATGGAATCAGAAGATGAGCATTTGTCTTGTCATGTTAGCTGTGGGTGATGTAAACCCTTAGGAATAAACTCCACATGATGTGTTTCTGGTATGTCTGCTCAGTTTCTGCCAGTGGGTTGAAGTCACTGGCTATTTCGGTGTCTGTCAGTGGCGTATGTTAAGAATCAGTATTTGCTCGAGAGAAGTGGTGTATCTGTTCTGTATCACTTATAATCAGAATCAGGAGAGACATAAGGTGATCATCCTGTATCTCTCTGGTCAGTTATTCCAGTTAGATAGATTTATTGATGTCTTTTATTTCAAACACAAGCACAAAAAAGATTTCTAAAAATTAAATGAAACAGAAAAACAATAAATCAAAGAACAATAAACAAAGAATTAATGAATATAAGTAAATACCAAATGCATCATGCTTGAAATGGAGTAGGAAGAAGAAATAAACCTGTTTAATCCTACCCCTAGTCTATATTCATACTTGCATACATACAATTTACATACTGTACATACATACTTGCGTACTTGCTTCCATGCATACAGACTTGCATACATGCACACATATAGGACTGTCTCAGAAAATTAGAATATTGTGATTTTCTGTGATGCAATTACAAAAACAAGAATGTCATATATTCTGGATTCATTACAAATCAACTGAAATATTGCAAGCCTTTTATTATTTTAATATTGCGGATCATGGCTTACAGCTTAAGAAAACTCAAATATCCTATCTCAAAAAATTAGAATATTCTGGGAATCTTAATCTTAAACTGTAAGCCATAATCAGCAATATTAAAATAATAAAAGGCTTGCAATATTTCAGTTGATTTGTAATGAATCCAGAATGTATGACATTTTTGTTTTTTTAATTGCATTACAGAAAATAAAGAACTTTATCACAATATTCAAATTTTCTGAGACAGTCCTGTACATACATACATACATACGTACATACGTACATACGTACATACGTACGTACATACATACCGTACGTACATACATACCGTACATACCTGCACATACATGAATCTGGAATGATGGTTGGCTGTAAATTCAAACTTTTGGGGACTTGGGGTAAGAATAAAAAGCGATGAGCACTCTCAAGGTCACAGAGTCACAGGTGGGGAAAGGCATCAGTCTTGTGTGTGAAAGCGTCAGAGCAGATGGGAGCGGTGGGCAGGTGGGCGCTGAACCTCACTCAGGGTCCAGCATGATTCAGGGCTCAAGGTTGTCTGGGCCACAAACGTCCTCTGATAGGACTCCACTTTCTCACAAGGGCTTGTTAGACGAAGGACATGGTGCAGCTTCACGGGCATTCCCGTTTCCATGGTGATATAACAACTGACAGGTGGTTTTTCGACAGGTGGAGCTGCCGGTTTTTCCAAAAAGAGATCTCAGATGAATCTCTTTTAGAGTTTCCACTCATTTGCTGCTTACGTTTTAGCACCGTTTCCTTTGAGGTGGTCTGTTAATGAGCAGTAGATTCCATAAGTCAGCTGTCCTCTGATCTCTCCTGCTCTGCTGAGTTGAAGTTGCTGGTTTACCGGCCTGAATATCGCTGGGTGTTCACAGCGCTGTATTGTTGCCACTCAAAAGGTCTCACGTTACCCGATCCCAGAGTCCGAGACGCACGACAGACCAACATTTGGTATCAGTTTTAATGAAACAACTAACGAAGTTTGTTTTTTTTGCCTATTTTTAAAGATTTCAAGTAAAATTCTATAGCCTAGCTGCTTTCTTCTTCCCTTTTTAACTGCCATGAAGTCCAGATTTGGCATAAAAGTTTTCACAAAAGAAAGGCGGCAATTTTGAAAGTGCGACTAAGGTAGTCTGCTGTTCTGCTGCGAGGGCTGGTTTCCTGCGAGACTTCTCTTCAAACTAAAGATCTCCACTTCAAGAAAGATGGACGGGGAGCATGTTGAGCGTTTTGATGTATTTTTGGGACTGACGCTACCACTGATGCAAAAATGGTCAACCGAAGACGAAGGCATCGTTTTAAAGGCAACACTCTTGTGTAATGCATAATGTTTAGAGACGTTGTAGCACAACTGCATCATGTGAATGAGGCCAAAAGCAGCTGAAAACTAGATCTTGATGACTTTGATCGACTATGGCACATCCAGTGCTGCCGGAGACGTGCAAATGCCAAACAAAATGTTTCCATCGCACTTTTGTGCCAAACTGGATCCACACATCTGAAGACCCGCCCCCCTTACAGGCTTTTCATTGCTATGTTTAAGTTTAGCAAAATTCTAGTGGTAATGAAAACTTAATAATTGCACTTTTTGTGAATAAAACAAAACTTTCACATTCCTCTCTTCCTGTCAGATTTGCACAGTAGGCTATACGATAGGGAAACCGCTGGAGAAGCCATTAACTTGCACATTTTTAATCTTAGCAAATAAGTGTTTCATGTTGCTGTGTGTTTTACTGTCGATGCTGAATGATAATGAATTGCAAAAATGTTTTTTTCTTTTTGCAAGTAGTGCAGTTTACTGTGAAGCAGCCTGATGTTTGAGCGTCTCTGATCTCGTTGACTCCTCTGGCGTACGTGTGTGGGTGGAGGAGGCTGTTACCGTGTCAGAGTGGAGGAGATCCCAGTCGGATGCTTCTGCTTCTGTCTGAGTCTGTTGTTGTATACACATTCCACCAATTTCTGCACCTTTTTTTTGCTCAAAGCCAACATTTTTGCTTGTTTTTCAGTTCAAAAGAGGTGCTTCTTGGTGTTTCTTTTTGTGTTTTTTGTTCTTCCCACATTTATAGGGGGGGGTTAAGAAATGAGGTGTCAAACATTACAGTTCTTACTGGTTTGGAAATGTTTGATATGCAGAATCTTAAAAAAGGTAAAGCACAGGTCTGTTGGTGGCATTTTGTTTGTTATTGGATGCAAGAAAATTAAATTCTGAATTAATGTCTCCTTGAAGAGTTGCATCTCGAACTCTGATGCGATCTGACTGAAATGCATCCAAATACCCGGCAGCTACTTGATTTTCATTTCAACATTGCTTCTTTTCCAAGGACTTCCTTGTGAAGTCTTGACTCCTTTTTTTTAAATGTATTTTAGTTCTTTTGACATCTCTGCTGGTTTAAAATTGCACCTTTATCCTTTAGTCTGCACATGGCAAACATGGCGCTCAAGCGATACAAACGCTCGAAAGTCTGGTTCCATTTCAGTAGAAAAGACGACAACAGGTCAAGTGGATATTTGGTCCAAGGGTTAGGGTTGGAGATTTGCAAAATACACAGTTGGATTGGACTTGAGTTGATTGTATTTGTCACTGGCTGACAGTTTCATTTTTGAATGTAAAAAATAAAAAAAAATAAAATTGTCAGCCAGTGAAAAATACAATCAAAAATAAAACTGGTCATATTTCCTTTCAAAAAGGAGGATTTTAATTTCTATTAGAAAAATTCCATTCTCGTGGAATTGCGTAGAATAATTTGTTGTATTTTGTTCATTTCTACAGAAGAATATTTAATGTATTAATATTAAAATTTGAAATGGGTGATGTTAACCTTTTATTGTCCTTTTTCCCCAATGAGAAGCGATAAGGGAATCGATAAAGAACTGAATCATTAAACAGAATTGAAAATGGAAATAGAATCATAAACATCTTATCAATTCCCATCCCCCAAAGTCAAAAAAGCAAATTATTGCAGGGCATTTCCACATCCATTCACGCTGTAAATGTCAATAATACATATTTACTATTGAGATTGACCTTGCTCTCTTAGATAGCCGTCCTAATTTAAATACCGACGGCTGAAGCATTGAGAGCAGAGACAGTCGTGGTGACAGAAGAGAAAAGGGAAAGTAATGAAACTGCAAACCATATTTGTTTTCTCCCGATTTTATGGTCTCGCACTTTACTTAAAGTCTAAGGAAACATAAAGATACCTGCTAAAGTGAGATTAAACTGTGTCAAACAGCAAAGTCACTTCATTGCCAGTAAAGCTGCTGTTAAAGCATTGATCTCGTATCACGTTTTCCTAACATCTCAACTCTCGTTTGGACCAGGAAACCCGAACTCTAGCGTGAACATTTCCACGGTGGCTCCTCCTGAACAGAGTCTGGACCGGGAACTAACCACAAATGGAACCCGTTACCGTGGTTACACATCACACTGAACTCCACTGAGCTCCTAAAGGCTGTAGTTCAAAGCAGAATGGGACTTATTATTGTAACAATTATCTATTTAATATTAACATTGCCAAGATTGTAAGGGTATAAAAGGACTTCTTTTTTTTTTAACTCTAAATTGAATTGTTTTATTGAATTGGACAGTGCAAGGAATTTAAAGAAGCATGTAGGGGCTCTGATGACTAATTACTATTAAAATCTCCAAAGTGGCTGTGAAAGGCCCTTGGATCCTCGGATATATATATAAATATATATCGCTCTTGTGTTGCAGCCCGTCGGTCGGTTTTCCACTGATGAGACGGTCACGCCTCTGCGGTCCTGTGGGACTGACCTCCAGCCCTCATTTGGCTTAAATGGAGTGCATGGGCTGCACATCATCTCTCTGCAGGCTGCGCAGACATGAGCTCAGTGGGACGTACGTCTAAATGGCTTTACGTTCTGTATAAATGTGTCTGGAAACGTGCGGTTAATCATGTGCACATCATTGTGCTGGGGGAGACTGAAGCGGGCGCTTTACTGTTGATCCATTTAAGTGGAACCGATCTGCATGTTTTTCTCCGGGGGAGGAAACGTCCTCATCCTCTTACGCTGTGAGCTGCTTCACATATGCCTTCAAACTCCCTTTTCCTCCGATGGTTTACTGCTGCAGCTGCAGCTGTGGACCAGTGTACTCGTCTTTTTAAAATGTTAAAGCCAAATCGGGACATTTCTTATTGTAGGCACAGAGATCGTAGTATGTTTGCATAAACATGGCACTAAATTGAACTTTTAGTTGATCTTATTTAGCCCATCGAGAGTCATTTCAAGCCCATGACTTGCTCTCTTCATGGACCTGGTTTGGCCTCCATCGACAGCTGAGATAAATGTGTGTGTTTGGTTTCTAAATGTCTCACTTCCTTCACCAGCTGGTCTTCAGCTCAGTGTTGGTCTGCTGGTGTTTTTATACTCGGCTTGTCATGGCTGGTTTGGTGGAAACGACAGCTGTCACTGTTGGGGTGGATGATAATACTTGAACTCGGCTTTGCTACTACAACCTGAATGACACCACCTTACTAAATGCTTGTATATCGGTTCTGAAAGCACATCGTTTGCTCTCCGTGTTCTTATTGTATCCAGGTGGAGGTTAAAAGGAACCCTGGCTATTAAGACATGTAGGTCTTAAAAGATAAATGTTGGTATCAATTATAACAATGTGATATAAAAAACCTTGTTTTTATAAAATTTGAAAATATAATTTAACTCGTAGGTCGCCATTGTTGTTTACATTCTGGGTAGTGACGTCAGACGGTGGCTCCTGCTAGCCCCCGTACACTGTTCTGACACCCAGAAACAGATGAAAACACAGCTAAACAGGTGACGGCGCACCAGAAACACAGATCAAAACACAGATAAACATTAAGGTGACGGCGCACCTACAAAAAAGTTAAAAAAAAAAAAAAAAAGTACCGCACCATACAGCATGAACTACAAAAACACCATAAAACTCAGATAGACTAACCGACCACACGTTTCAACCAGCAGATAGCCGACGCTACAATAAAAACCCCAGCCAGATCTGGCGTCATTAAATTAAATAAAGATGTTCTTGCCTATTTGACGCGAAGTCTGCGCCTCCCGTTTCGTCAAAGTCCCGGGCCAGTCCCCACGTCACTACCCAGAATGTAAACAACAATGGCGACCTACGAGTTAAATTATATTTTCAAATTTTATAAAAACGAAGACATCAACAAGGTTTTTTATATCACATTGTTATAATTGATACCAACATTTATCTTTTAAGACCTACATGTCTTAATAGCCAGGGTTCCTTTTAAGAGCTTAATCTAATAATTGTTCACTGGTCAAGATGACATCCTCTAACAACTTGTGGCCTGAAGTTTGAAATCCAAAGACATAAATATCGCAATGATGCAAGTCAGCAGCAAATCCTCACATTTGAGAACCGAGATCCAAAGATCGGACACAAAAGTTGATCTGAGCTGCAAATAATTTTAATTTGTGGTCGTGTGTGTGTGTGTGTGTGTGTGTGTCCCAAGGGTAGATGCAATTTATTTATTCCACATCTATTCCTTCTACTTTAAAAGTTCTGGAAACAAGTCATAAAGGACCGTTTTTCCCAGGGATCCAGTTTCTCAAAGCGCTGCAACTATTGTCCGTGTGTGTGTGTGTGTGTGTGTGTGTGTGTGTGTGTGTGTGTGTGTGTGTGTGTGTGTGTGTGTGTGTGTGTGTGTGTGTGTGTGTGTGTGTGTGTGTGTGTGTGTGTGTGTGTGTGTGTGTGTGTGCGTGCATGTAATGGTGTTGAATACTAATTGCTTGTTAACTTCAGCTTGAGGTTGTTGAAGTTTAAACAGGTGTGACACCACCGGGATCGTCGCACAGAGCTGCCACCCCGGGCTCTGGTACTCGGCTCTAAACGTTATCTGATAACACTTTGGATTTTAGGGATTTCCGAAGAATCCAAGATTGTTAACCAGTTAGGTTATGTTCACTGGCCATTTTGTTAGGTACGCCTGTCCAACTGGTTGTTAACATAAATATGTAATCAGCCAATCCCATGGCAGCAACTCAATGCATTTAGGCGTGTAGAGGTGGTCAAGACGATCTGCTGCAGGTGAAACCAGCATCAGAACGGGGAAGAAAGGTGATTTACGTGACTTTGAACGTGGCATGGTTGTTGGTGCCAGACGGGCTGATCTGAGTATTTCAGAAACTGCTGATCTACTGGGATTTTCACACACAACCATCTCTAGGGTTTATAGACAGCACTCGAGTTGAGGGGGGATGAGGGGATGGCATCCTCCCCTGAAACAAAAACGGTTAAAATCATCCCCCCTGTAAAACTGCCATCCCCCCTTTCCATCCCTTATGTCATTTCATCAATGAATGTGATTTTACTGCTATTTCAACATTTAGAGTTATCACCAGAAAAATTACTTATTTGACAATTTTCACCTGTTTCAAGTAAATTTTCACTTGAAATAAGTAGAAAAATCTGCCAGTGGGACAAGATTTATCTTCTCATTACAAGCAAAAAAAATCTTGTTCCACTGGCAGATTTTTCTACTTATTTTAAGTGAAAATCTACTTGAAACAGGTGAAAATTGTTGTTTTTTCCAGTGATGAGTCTTGTTTTAAGTGTAATGAGATTTTTTTTACTAAAATGAGACATTTTAACTAGAAATAAGACAAATATTCTTGTTAAGATTTTGAGTTTTTGCAGTGATCCATGTTACTTATCCTGTGAAGGACAGAGTCATATTGATAAGTTCAGAAAAGTGTTTTTTATTGTTGTGTTTTGATGTATTTGATGTAAGCCCAGTGGATATTTAAAGCTTACAGAAGGCTGCATTTAACTGCTGCTATGTCATTCCTGCAGTATTTCTGCAGGTGTTTTGGTCAGTGCTATTATTTCTAATATATTATATTATTTGTAATCAGCACAAATTATCTGTCCCCATATGATAAAATCCACCATCCCCCCTGATTTTATTTTTACAACTCGAGTACTGGTTATAGATAATGGTCCGAAAAAGAGCAACTATCCAGTGAGCTGCAGTTCTGTGGGCATGTTGATGCCAGATGTCGGAGGAGAATGACCAGACTGGTTCCAGCTGATAGAAACGCAACAGTAACTCAAATAACCACTCGTTACAACCGAGGTTTGCAGAAGAGAATCTCTGAACCCACAACACGTCCAACCTTGAGCTGGATGGGTTACAGCAGCAGACGACCCCACCGGGTCACTCCTGTCAGCTGAGAACAGGAAGCTGCGGCGTCATCTGACGAGACCCAACATGAGCACCAGCAAGGTCTCCAGTCCCCCACGAAGTCCCCAGCTCCAGGGTTGATGTGGATCTGTTTGAGGGAGAGGAATATCCTTCTGGATTCAGAGAAGTCTGATCTGCTGCATTGATTCAGTCGTGTCTGTATTTTCTTTTTTTTAGGAGAGAGAAAAGATGTCAGAGATTTATAGAAATGAAATGGGAAAGCAGCAGACCCTGATGTGGCGGTTTGCTCGCAGAGCCCAAACAAACAGATCAGTGGATTCCTGGAGGACCGGCGGGCGGCTGCAGCTGCCTCCAGCTGTTGCCACGGTGACAATTTGTCCTGAGTGACTGATGGAGGAAGCAACCCTGCCCTCACCTCCACTGGTGACAGAGATGGGATGTCATGAGACGTGGCTATATTTAAGAAACGTCTGCGCGTTAGGAAAAAGGTCTGCGGGGGAACGGAGAGGAGGATGGGGGGGCAGGGGAGAGTGAGGACAAATATATAAATGCTGAAATGGAGAGCAGGAGAAACAAAAAATGGATGACTGAGACAGTGTGTGTGTGTGTGTGTGTGTTTGGGTGAGGATGCTCACCCAAGACCCTCCCATCCACACAAATCATTCTCTGTGTGAGGCCCCTCTGCAGCACCAGTGCTGCCATAGTAACCAAGTTGCCAGGCGATAACGCCGGGCATCACTCTGAAAGAGAGGAGGCTGAGAGAACCCAGATCAGCTGCTCTGCTAGAGAGGGAAGTGTTGCCGACGACGACGACGGGGAGGAAAGGGGCGATGCCCACCGAGGGCAGTGACGGAGATCAGGCTTTTATCGCTTTTCCCAAATCCACAATACTGTACTGAGCCGAGCGAGGGAGGGGGCACTCGTGATGCATCTTGGACTTGAAAATGATGCTGAGAATTGTGTGTTTCTATCTTCTAATACTGGAATGATCCCTGACTTAAAGCTGCATAACACTGGTGAGCCAGGAACATTTGCAAGAATAAAAAAAAATAATAATAATAATCCTGATCAAATCTTTCAGTTGTTAAATTTTGAAAGTCTCCTTTGCCCAAACATCACACTGCAAAAACTCAAAATCTTAACAAGAATATTTGTCTTATTTCTGTTACTGTTTCAAGTAGATTTTCACTTAAAATAAGTAGAAAAATCTGCCAGTGGAACAAGATTTTTTTTGCTTGTAATGAGAAGATAAATCTTGTCCCACTGGCAGATTTTTCTACTTATTTCTAGTGAAAATTTACTTGAAACCGGTGAAAATTGTCAAATAACAAGTTATTTTTCTGGTAATGACTCCTGGTAAGATTTTGAGTTTTTGCAGTGCAGTGGGGTGAAATGGATGGTGGAATATATTGGTAAAATTGAGGTGATTTTACCAATGTAACTAATAGAAATGTCTAAAATTGTGTGCGTTTGGTTTCTAAAGGTCTCAATTCCTTCACCAGCTGGTCTTCAGCTCAGTGTTGGTCTGCTGGTGTTTTCACTCGGCTTGTCATGGCTGGTTTGGTGGAAACGACAGCTGTCACTGTGTGTTGGGGTTGATGATAAATTGGACTCAGTTTTGCTGCTACAACCTGAATGACACCACCTTACTTAATGCTTGTATATCGGTTCTGACAGCACATCTTTCGCTCTCCGTGTTCTCATTGTATCCAGGTGGAGGTTAAGAGCTTCATCTAATAATTGTTCACTGGTCAAGATGACATCCTCTAACATCTTGTGGCCTGAAGTTTGAAATCCAAAGACATTAATATCGCAATGATGCAAGTCAGCAGCAAATCCTCACATTTGAGAACCGAGATCCAAAGATCTGAAAAAAAAAAAAAAATCCTGATCAAATCCTCAAGGTGTTACTTTTGGGTAAACATCAGTGGGCTGGAATGGATGGTGGAATAAATTAGTAAAATTGAGGTGATTTTACCAATTATTAAAGTTATAGTATACAATGTTTGAGAGCTAGCAAGATTTGAAAGTGGCACCTCCTCTAAGCCCCGCCCCCTCCTCCCCCTCCCAGCTTAAATCATGTAAAAACTCGAACCAATCCGTTTCAACGGATTGATCCAGGACCAGAGACTTGGCAGGGGGGGGAAGAACCAATCAGATGCCTTCATGCCGCCCACGCCCCCCCCACCCCCCCCTGTCCCATGCGCGCACTCGCTTCCAGCCTGACGTGTCCACTTCCCACGGGTCCTCCACGGCTCACAGATGCCCAGTGTAACCCCCTCCCTCCCTCCCCTCTGCCACGGACCCCCAGTATGTAGTAATTATGTAGTTATTTCCAGTGCGGCTCGGTCCTGCTGTGTGTGAGAGCGGGGAGCAGAGCGGTCCGGGCTGCTGCTGCAGGACTCTCCGCCCAGCAGCAGCAGCCCGCGGGGACACGTGCAGCCGCACTGAAGAGCCACAGCAGACGGGAGCGGAGAGCGCCGATGCGGCTGGCGGAGCGCTGCAGTGCCGTGCAGGCTCTGTTGCCACAGCTACGCCGTAGGGTACGGCGTAGCCGTGGCTCTAGAGCCTGCAGCGCACCGCCACCCGCTCTCCGCTCTCCACTCTCCACTCTCGCCGGGATGGAGACGCCGGTGGGCAGGATGCACGTTTGGGTGGGCCAAAGCCCTGCCCAGCCCTGCCCCCCCCTAAAACCGGTCTCGCTTACAGGTGAATGAGACATGGGGTAGTTTTGTTGAAAATGTGCTGTCCAAAATGTCCTGGAAAACTCGACTCCTGCAAATGCGCGTTCCCCAAAGTTTGTGGGGGCGTGGCTTTGGACGGAGCGCTGACGGGAGGGGGCGGGGCTCCAAAATCATGGATAATACCTTTAACCAATAGAAACGTCTAAAATCGATGTCTGTTACCTGTATACGGCCAGAACGGTCAGCCGTACGCAAACTGTCTGAGTGACATCAATTTGGTTACGCTGTAATGTTCCAAAGTTCATGACAACATAGTCATCTACTCTGCTCTCATTTTGCTTATTAGCTCAATAGGTAGCCAACTATTTATTTGAATTTCCTCATGTACAAATATACAAACGTACAAAGCAGCTGGCAGGTAACTACCGCGGGCTGCGGGTGTGGCGGTCTCGGTGTACGACATCGACACGAAGCCTAAATATGAGTCTGGGTTTTTATCATGTTTTATCCTGGTGACAAGACATCTAACAACCTAAACCTGTGATATGAGATAGAAGATAAAAGGCAGATCACCTGTCTAACAGAATGTCTGTCATTATCCCTGAACTGTCACCATTGAAGAATCTCTGCGAGGATATTAAAGAGCACTTATTGTGCATGACCGAGCAATAATAAAAGATTAGAAGGAGCAGTTGGAGCAGTTTTTCAGATTGGCATTCCTTCTACCCATCAATGCGTCCGTCCTCACCTGGCTGCGTCCCCCCCCCCCCATGTCTGTGGCTGTTGAACCCGTATCTGTTGTACCTGGCAGGAAATGTCTGGCTGGTTTAGGAGGGAAACCAATAACAGTGGAGTAAGTGGGGGGCAGAGGGAAAGGAACGCCGAATCAAACGGAGGATTGAGCTTGACAATCTAACAAAGCTAGACAGTCCCTGTGTTGTAATCAAAGTAAAAATGACTCGTGTTCTGCCGGACGGATATGAGTTGGAATCAGAATTGTGGATCCGGCCCTTTTTTAACTCTAGTTTTACTTACTCGTATCATCAAATCCTTTTTTCTTTCCTTCTTTTGTTTTGGCGGTAGCAGTCCCAAAGGGTTTATCTCTTGATCCAACGGTTTTGCCCGTGTTATTCGCCGTTCATCTTGTTCCCTACACCAGTGTCTCCCAACCTGGGGGGGCACCAGAGATCTCTGGGGGGGCGCGAAACTTTGTCTGCTTTGAAATTATGCAGTTGTAAAAATTATATTTGCGAATGAGTCATTCATAAGACATTGTTAGGAATAATTTATGAATGTCTGGAAAATTTGTTGTGTTTTTTATACACTGGTGACAAACACAGGAAATTATTTAATTCCTTATTATTATATCATTACTCAACATTTAATCTACTCCAATAGGTTGTTAAAGGAAAAATGTAAAAAATGTTGGTCTCATATTAAAAGAGAAATTTTTCAGAAATATTTTTATGTCCTTTTATGTCCTTTTGTGCGTATTTTATACATTGGTGATATTGGAGAAAAACAAAGTCATATGTATACAGAGTAAACCAAAGAGAAATGTATCAAAAAAACATAATTAATGTTCATTTTTTTCAATTAAAGACTATTTTGGTGCTACTAAGTACGGCTCGGGGGCCTGGCTGGTCTTAGACACAAGTAGGGGGGGCTCCAAATAAAAAAGGTTGGGAACCACTGCCCTACACCAATCCAATTTGCTATTTGCATGTGACAACCACAGGAGCGAGCAGCAAGTCTCTCTGACTGGCAGAGAGGCTGGTGAATAGTTGTCAGTTCGGTGTTGCAGCCTGCAACAGGTGACAGATGGTTTTCATATTAATCTAATTACATTTATAGTGATACAATTACAGCCAATAATAAGATGAATGCTTCTTGAAATAATCACGTACTCTGTCTTTAACTTGAGCTGTGGACCACCACCCACCACCCAAGGCACAGGAAGAACGTTTTTATACAGAGGGGACTCAATCAATAGATTTTTTGGATTTTTCTTAAACGGTATACTGGGCAAGCGACATTAATTAAAAGATTAAATGGCAATTTTTGAGTGGTTCTGATTAGAGCTATGTGGCATCCGAGGGACATGTCATATACATCTTGATTGGACAAATACTTTCCTTTCTAATAGGGTTTTATGATCTAAAAGAATGGAGACATCAGTGTGATCAGAGAGTCCGATGACCAAAGATGCTCCACATGCTGCAGTAAAGGGCAGAAAAAAAGCCCCACCCAGTCCGAGCGCGTCGGGAGAGACTCCTGCTGACATTATAAGGGCGTCTTATGTCCCTGCGTCTGTCCGGCTGCAGTTTTCCTGCTTCCTCCGTGCAGCTCCTCTGGACACGCATGCAGCAGCGCCGCACTGCAGAGCGAGCCGGCTGCTGCGTCTTCACACGTGCCGTGTGTGCTCGCCCTCACGTGCTCCTCGGGCTTCCTGTGGACAGGATGTTGTGGGTGGGGCGTATGGATCGGCCATATTGATCCGCTGTCTTGTCTGTTTCACCGTCTGGTCCAATTCTTATAGATTTGGGCTTGAGGAGTGCACGGGTCAACTTTTTTACAAGTTGTCTGCTGCTTTTTTCTAGTTGGGAGTGAGAAAGTGGTTGAACTGAAGCTGTTTGCTCGTCCATTGTGCACACATTTCTCTCTAATGGCAAATAATGTGAATGAAACGTTGCAATGACCTATACAAGAGTTGATAAAACTGAACCGTGAAATGTTTATTTTTATTTTTTATTTCAATTCAATTCAATTTTATTTATATAGCATCTAATACAACGAAAGTTGTCTCTAGACGCTTTCCAGAGACCCAGAACATGAACCCCCGAGCAATTATTACATAAACAATGGCAGGTAAAAACTCCCCTAGTGGGAGAAAAACCTTAAGCCAAACAGTGGCAAGAAAAACTCCCCTTTAGGAGGGAAGAAACCTTGAGCAGGACCAGGCTCATAAGGGGGGACCCTCCTGCCGAGGGCCAGACTGGTGGGTCAGGGACGTCAACAGCACAGCAGGCAGGTGGAAGCAGCAACGGGATGACCAGAGGTGGGGACCGCAGGCCAGCACGCAGCTCCCGAAGCTCCGGCCCAATCAGCAAGCGCCAGGTTGGGGTGCAGGGTCGGGGAAAGGTTGAGAAGGGGCAGGGCCAGGGAGAGGAGTCTTGACGGACAAATCTCTCCCCCGCCTGCCCGGGCCGTTGCCCTGCCCCTCTCACTCCCACGCTGCAGGATCCGGTGTTTTGCATTCATTCATTATATCTCCATGTCTCCAGTCTCCTGAACATTTTAAGTGATTTTAAAACTGCGATTTTTGTCTGAAAAACACTGCCGAGATGTGAATTTCATATTTTATATCTTTGCTTTTCTTTATTTCAGGGGAGTTACCCCATCTGGGACGACTTTATCAGCAAGGCAGGCAAACTACAGTCACAACTGAGGTAACACACACACACAAATGTACACAAACGGTGACAAACGTGCATTTAAACGTGACTGCGTCATGGGGAAATGCCACCACACATACATTTACTCCTCCACCTTCGAGTCATTAACCATCCAGCGACGCCTGGCCCTGCAGTAACATTACACACACACACACACACACTGTCACACACACACGCACAACTTAATTAACCTTCTGTGGCTGGCAGAGATTAATGGTGCCACCGTAAAGACATTATCAGGGCGCTGGAGATTCTGGACTGAGACAGAAATGGGTAGAAGTCAGAGCTGATTACAGACATGGTTTCTCGTGCTGCATCGGTACAGAACATGTTTGTGTCGTGTTGTTCGGCATTTGAGACTCGACTTACTGAATACTGAAACTCTGCCTGTGATTTCTTAGTTTTTTTTCTCTCAATTTAAAGGCTAATCGCTGCAGACTGTAGAGACCTGTTGGTTTTCCTGCTGACGGCCACGTTCCATGACGTCGTCCTTAATCTTGTCAATAACTATTTTCGGTCGAGTTTTCTGGTTAATTTTTAACATCAGACTCTTGAAACTTTCTCTCCAAATGTCTCGTGCTGCTATCAAAATGCTGAACAGCATGAGGATGAACTTTTTTATTTTGCAGTCAAATTTCATCAGTTTAATTGGCAGAAATCATATTTCTGCCAAAATTGCAATTATCAATAAAAAAAGCACTTTTTGTATGTATTTTTGTTTTGACAGTAGTTTTGTAACTAATGGTTCCTCTGTTGCGTCTCCAGGGCAACGGTTGTCGCGGTTGCAGCTTTCCTGGACGCCTTCCAGAAGGTTGCTGATCTGGCGACCAACAGCCGCGGTAAGGTGGAGGCAGAAAATGCTTTTTGTTTGTTTTTAAAACGCTCACTTTTGAACACTTTGGCTTCTTTGAACCCATATTGAGCATAATCTTCTGTTGCATTGTGTCTCAGTTTCAGTCCTCCTGCATGTTTTAGACGTTGCCTTGCATCAACATACCTGATTCTAATTAACGCTCCTCATTAGCTCGTCATCAGGTCTGCAAGTCTGTTGATGACACAGCTCCTTGTATCACGGTGCTGAAGCAGCGTAGCATCTAACACATGCAGGACGGGGGCCCGAGGACTGAAATTGACGCTCCATTACACTAATGTGTACTAAAACATCTTTGCCTAAGCAGTTCTCTCCGTTGCACATGCAAACGTTTATGGTTTGACTTCAGAGGGGAAGTTGAGTCGTTGAAGTGAAGATGTTTTTTTTGCGTATGTTTCCAGTTTTGTGGCTAATACTACGGTGGCCGAGACCCGCTATTGCTGAAAATAAAAGTAACGCTGCAAACAGAAACAAATGTCGCTGCAAATAAAATAAATGCTTAGCAAATAAAATAAACGCTGCAAACATAAAGAAACCCCGCTGCAAATAAAATAAAAAAAACAACGCAAATAAAAAAGCCACAACGGAAGTGAATTACCAGGGACTATTTTTGCCGATGCACAAGTGTTTTTATGTGAGAGGACACCGGTGTTGTTGTTTTTGTTGCTTTAATCATTAATAATAATGCCAAGAATAATCTAAAGCGTGGGTAAAAATAGTTATTTGGATGAATGTGAAGTTGAAGCTGTGTGTGGTGGTCAAGGACTTCTC
Source organism: Cololabis saira (assembly GCF_033807715.1). Lineage (NCBI taxonomy): Eukaryota > Metazoa > Chordata > Actinopteri > Beloniformes > Belonidae > Cololabis > Cololabis saira. The sequence continues at coordinate 35,329,480 of NC_084601.1, forward strand.
TCACGTAAAAAACACTGGTGCATCAGCAAAAATAGTCCCCGGTAATTCACTTCCGACTTTGCGTCGTTTTTTTTTTTATTTGCAGCGGCGTTTATTGTATTTGCAGCGTTTATTTTATTTGCAGCAGGGTTTGTTTCTGTTTGCAGCGTCAGGTCTCGGCCACCGTATAATACACCTCATTCTACATTTAACTTCTCTTAAGTGATTAAATGTTTTTAAAGAACGATTCAGACAGGTTTGATTCAGGCAGATAGAGCTCTAATTTACCTTTTGTTGTTGCTGTTACACGAGAAAACACGTTTCAGTGTTTGTGTCTTTCTTGTTGTGGTTGCTGCCTGTTTGAATATTCAGCTCTGTTGTTCTTGTAGTTTTTCTGTCAAATGTTCTTTATTCTGAATTCCTAATGATTTTTTTTGGCAATAGATTTAATGGAGATTTGCAAATGCTATTTGTGTTCCCGTCCCAAGCAACCCCCCCTGACGATTACTGTATATGCCACTTCCACTGTGAGGCGGGAGGGGGGGTGGGTCCTCTGAAGGTCGTCCTCAGTCTATTCATTTAAGACTAAAGATGGTGCTGAAATCACAGTTTGACTCCAAAAAATGTAATTAAAGGTGCAGAAATGTTAATCCACTGGAGTTTCAAAGTAGGATTATTTCATTGATTGATTCTTGCATTTATCTCAGTCCAGGGGTCAGCGTACTGACGCTCTCAATCTAGTTCTGTGCTTAATACCAAGAAAAGATATCTCTCTGCTGTTCTATTTTCCATCTTTAATCTTTAAAGTGGGTTCTAATTAATGATTTATTGGCTTGGATCTTTGTATCTGAAAGTGACTCACATTGGCTTGTAACAAAGAATGTTAATCCTTAATACGCTGAAGTTAAAGCTAAATGTTTTTCATTTTAAAATCAGAATTTGAAGGGATATTTCATTAGTTCTCTGAAAGTGTCCCCTAGTTCTCGCTGTCTCTCGTCCTTACCGTCAGCAGAAACCAGTAATGTTGGATTCCCGCCCCGTCGTCTCTTACAACAGCTGCGTATCACTTTACGGCCGCGTCACACATCAGTAACCGCGGTAACCGTCTCACAGAGCTGCGGTGGACGTCATGGAAGAGGCCACAAGAAAGTTGTGACGAAAGAGTTCTTAAGTTATGTGTTATTATGAGTTATATGATAGTGATCGCTGTTGGCACCCAATATCAGCTGATACCGAAATACTGTCAGAGTGTTGAATAAACATCATCCAGTTCTGATGGCGAGCCGAGCTTGTCACTTTGAAAATGTTTTCTTTGGCAATTTTTCAGCATTTCTGTAGCAGTTTTCTGATATTCTATATTTCAACAGTTTACCAGCGGCGATAGGAACATGTTGAAACTTGCATTATTTAGAAAAATGTTCAAAATGTGATATTCTAGACCATGGGTCGGCAACCCGTGGCTCTAGAGCCGCATGCGGCTCTTTAGCGCCGCCCTAGAGCTTTTTCAAAAACATTTTTTTTCTTTTTTTCCTTTTTTTCCTTCTTCTTTTCTTCCTGTTTCCTTTCCTTTTTAATCTCGACATTTCAACTTTTTTCTCGAAATTTTGACTTTTTTCTCGACATTTCAACTTTTTTCTCAAGATTTTGACTTTTTTCTCAACATTTCGACTTTTTTCCTCGACATTTTGACTTTTTTCTCAAGATTGTACTTCAACATTAATCTTGACATTTCGACTTTTTTCTCGAAATTTTGACTTTTTCCTCGAAATACTGACTTCTTTCTCCACATTTCGACTTTTTTCTCCACATTTCGACTTTTTTCTTGAAGTGCATAATGAAAAAGAAAATCTTCCCCCAGTTATAACTAATATAGAAACATGCAGCATGTGTTGCTTTCATTCTAAGGCTTATACAAGACTTTTAATTTTTTGCGGCTCCAGACATATTTGTTTTTTTTGGTTTTTGGACCAATACGGCTCTTTCAACATTTTGGGTTGCCGACCCCTGTTCTAGACAGTATGTCTGAGATGTATGTTTCAAAGATATTTTTCAAAAATGGGTGGTACAATAAAGCATGAATTGGAACAATGATGGAGATAATTGCCACTTTAGAAGATGTCCGACGACTACAGGAGAGGTGAGGGAACGTCCTGGAGGTTCTAGTCAAACCAGACAGGTGGGATAATGGGAAACCACGAGGTCCTCCAAAGATGAGTGAAAAGAGAGGGGGGGAAATAGGAAGAGGCCTTCATGAATGTGCTTCATCCATGTACAGGAGTGAGATGAAAAGAACTGGCAGAGAGAGAAATCACGAGAGTTTCTGCTGACCTCGACAGACAAACACTCCCACACATTTACATGTTTACAGCTAGTGCACTGCACAAAAAACTACTGACAGTGGGCAAACTTGTGGAAAGGGGAGAAAAAAAACAGCACACCTTTATGATTTATTTGAAACATGAAAATTCAGTTTGGAAGATATCTTGATATCATCTTGTCAAAGCTATATATATATCTATATATATAGATATACACAAGATGATATACTTAGTTATATCATCTTTGATATCATCTATCTATCTATCTATCTATCTATCTATCTATCTATCTATCTATCTATCTATCTATCTATCTATCTATCTATCTATCTATCTATCTATCTATCTATCTATCTATCTATCTATCTATCTATCTATCTATCTATCTATCTATCTAAAGAATATGTGGTGGATATATTTCATCACTTTTGGCTTTAAAATCAGTTAGATCACTAATTTAGTAGCTAGCATTTTCTAACCTCAGACCAAACTTTAGCCTTTAATTGGACATTTTAAAGGTTAAAGACTGAGCTTATTTTCAATTTGACTTTATCTGTACTAGGGATGGGCGGTATGGACTAAAAAATGTATCACGATAATTTCTGGCATTTATCCCGATAACGATAAAAATGACGATAAAAAAATACCAATTCAACTCCATCTTTGTAACTATAAATCTATCTCGCTCTCAGATCCGCCATGTTTGTTACACAAAAACGTCATCAACGGGAATTTATCTTTCTTTCTTTCTTTCTTTCTTTCTTTCTTTCTTTCTTTCTTTCTTTCTTTCTTTCTTTCTTTCTTTCTTTCTTTCTTTCTTTCTTTCTTTCTTTCTTTCTTTCTTTCTTTCTTTCTTTCTTTCTTTCTTTCAGGCTCATTTCCTTCTTCCCTTCCTTTTATCTCCCTTCCTTCCTCCTTTCCTTGTTTTCTCCCTTCCTTTTGCCCCTTCCTTCCTTCCTTCCTTCCTTCCTTCCTTCCTTCCTTCCTTCCTTCCTTCCTTCCTTCCTTCCTTCCTTCCTTCCTTCCTTCCTTCCTTCCTTCCTTCCTTCCTTCCTTCCTTCCTTCTTTCCTCCTGCTCTCTCCTTCCTTCTTCCCTTCCTCTTTTCTCCCTTCCTTCTTCCTTTCCTTGTTTTCTACCTTCCTTCTCCCCTTTCCTTACTTCCTTCCTTCTTCCCTTCCTCTTTTCTCCCTTCCTTCCTTCCTTCCTTCCTTCCTTCCTTCCTTCCTTCCTTCCTTCCTTCCTTCCTTCCTTCCTTCCTTCCTTCCTTCCTTCCTTCCTTCCTTCCTTCCTTCCTTCCTTCCTTCCTTCCTTCCTTCCTTCACGTACGTTGTGCGTGGATTTAACACAGAACCATAAATGAGCTTTACACAAAAACATCATCAATAGGAATTTATCGTTTTTACCACGAGATGACAAATTCTTATCGTGAGGAATTTTTTTGACGGTTTATCGTGAACGGTAAAATATCGCCCATCCCTAATCTGTACTGTAAGAAATGCAGTATTTTACAATGAGATTGCTGATGTTACACATCCATGTTATTGATGGTGTCAATAAGTCACTTTAAATAGATTAGTCAAACTTAAAAGGCACACCATGTTAAGTACATAGCATCCTTTTTTTAAATTCTGTCTTTGGTCCCAGGACTCTCTGCTGCTGTGGTGGAGCCATTTCCAGACTGACTATTGATTTTGTACATTTCCATTATTGACAAATGATCAGAGGGAGCTGTCTCTGTGTTCACTACCCTGCAACCAATGACTACAGATCCCTACCTGAATAGATTAAGAGGAGGAGGAGGAGGCGGCTATGGCACTTTGGTCTAATTAGCTTTCGCTTGCTTGTTTGGCTGCAAAATCCTGTTTCTCATGAATTTGGTGGCTTTATTCTGAGGAGCTTCTTTCTAAGGTTAATTTTCTTTTTGTGTGTGTGTGTGTGTGTTCATGGTGTTACAGTAGATATAGGCCAACTTCCTACTAGGGCGACTTGCTGTCACAATGGCAACATTAGCCGTGAAAAACAATCAGTCACTGTCGGGATTATCCTGAGGGTTCTTGGTTGCAGCTGCTCTGCCATCGACTGTGTGTGTGCATTTACGTGTGTGTGCATTTGTGTGTGTGTTGCATGTCTTGAATTTATTGGCTTTATTAGCTTCTCTCAGTAACTGTTGGAACAATTTGAGGTTTGCTGACCCATATGTCAGTCTTCTTCCTTCATTTCACTCCTCCAGCACCAGAAATATACAGTAGGCACAATAAATCCTTCATGAATCGAACGTGTTTTTTTTTTTTAATTTAAGGATTGTTAGGACATAATGTGTTTAAGAGAACTGTATTTTACCATCACATAATGGAAGAATAATTTGTATATATGATTTATATATATTTTTTATTTAGTTTCGTTCCTATAAAAGAAAAGAGGCAAAAATGATGCTTCCTAGTTAAGTTCCCCGATTTATTTACGGTCTCCCATGAAATGTGGCCAAAGGTGAGTTTGAACCCTTGTACTGTCTTTGGGTCAAAATGACCTCATTCTCCTGTCCTTCTTTCCTCCTGCTCTCTCCTTCCTTCCTTCTTCCCTTCCTTTTTTCCCTTCCTTCCTTCCTTCCTTCCTTCCTTCCTTCCTTCCTTCCTTCCTTCCTTCCTTCCTTCCTTCCTTCCTTCTTTTCTCCCTTCCTTCCTTCCTTCCTTCCTTCCTTCCTTCCTTCCTTCCTTCCTTCCTTCCTTCTTTCCTCCTTCCTTCCTTCCTTCCTTCCTTCCTTCCTTCCTTCCTTCTTTTCTCCCTTCCTTCCTTCCTTCCTTCCTTCCTTCCTTCCTTCCTTCCTTCCTTCCTTCCTTCCTTCCTTCCTTCTTTTCTCCCTTCCTTCCTTCCTTCCTTCCTTCCTTCCTTCCTTCCTTCCTTCCTTCCTCCCTCCCTTCTTTTCTCCCTTCCTTCCTTCTTTCCTTGTTTTTCCTTCCTTCCTTCCTTCCTTCCTTCCTTCCTTCCTTCCTTCCTTCTTTCCTTCTTTCCTTCCTCCCTTGTTTTCTTCCTTCCTTCCTTGCTTCCTTCCTTCTTTCCTTTCTTCCTTCCTTTTTTCCTTCCTTCCTTTTTTCCTCCTGCTCTCTCCTTCCTTCCTTCCTTCCTTCCTTCTTTCCTTTCTTCCTTCCTTCCTTCCTTCCTTCCTTCCTTTCTTTCCTCCTTCCTTCCTTCCTTCCTCCCTCCCTTCTTTTCTCCCTTCCTTCCTTCCTTCCTTTTTTTCTTCCTTCCTTCTTTCCTCCTGCTCTCTCCTTCCTTCCTTCCTTCCTTCCTTCTTCCCTTCCTCTTTTTTCCCTTCCTTCCTTCTTTCCTCCTGCTCTCTCTCTCCTTCCTTCCTTCCTTCCTTCCTTCCTTCCTTCCTCCCTCCCTCCCTAGCTCCCTCCCTCCCTTCTTTTCTTCCTTCCTTCCTTCCTTCCTTCCTTCCTTCCTTCCTTCCTTCCTTCCTTCCTTCCTTCCTTCCTTCCTTCTTTTCTCCCTTCCTTCCTTCCTTCCTTCCTTCCTTCCTTCCTTCCTTCCTTCCTTCTTTCCTCCTTCCTTCCTTCCTTCCTTCCTTCCTTCCTTCCTTCTTTCCTCCTGCTCTCTCCTTCCTTCTTCCCTTCCTCTTTTTTCCCTTCCTTCCTTCCTTCCTTCCTTCCTTCCTTCCTTCCTTCCTTCCTTCCTTCCTTCCTTCCTTCCTTCCTTCCTTCCTTCCTTCCTTCTTTTCTCCCTTCCTTCCTTCCTTCCTTCCTTCCTTCCTTCCTTCCTTCCTTCCTTCCTTCCTTCCTTCCTTCCTTCCTTCCTTCCTTCCTTCCTCCCTCCCTCCCTTCTTTCTCCCTTCCTTCCTTCTTTCCTTGTTTTTCCTTCCTTCCTTCCTTCCTTCCTTCCTTCCTTCCTTCCTTCCTTCCTTCCTTCCTTCCTTCTTTCCTTCTTTCCTTCCTCCCTTCTTTTCTTCCTTCCTTCCTTGCTTCCTTCCTTCTTTCCTTTCTTCCTTCCTTTTTTCCTTCCTTCCTTTTTTCCTCCTGCTCTCTCCTTCCTTCCTTCCTTTCTTCCTTCCTTCCTTCTTTCCTTTCTTCCTTCCTTCCTTCTTTCCTCCTGCTCTCTCCTTCCTTCCTTCCTTCCTTCCTTCCTTCCTTCCTTCCTTCCTTCCTTCCTTCCTTCTTCCTTCCTCTTTTTTCCCTTCCTTCCTTCTTTCCTCCTGCTCTCTCTCTCCTTCCTTCCTTCCTTCCTTCCTGCCTGCCTTCCTTCCTTCCTTCCTTCCTTCCTTCCTTCCTTCCTTCCTTCCTTCCTTCCTCCCTCCCTCCCTCCCTCCCTCCCTCCCTCCCTCCCTCCCTCCCTCCCTTCTTTTCTTCCTTCCTTCCTTCCTTCCTTCCTTCCTTCCTTCCTTCCTTCCTTCCTTCCTTCCTTCCTTCCTTCCTTCCTTCCTTCCTTCCTTCCTTTTTTCCTTCCTTCCTTCTTTCCTCCTGCTCTCTCCTTCCTTCCTTCCTTCCTTCCTTCCTTCCTTCCTTCCTTCCTTCCTTCCTTCCTTCCTTCCTTCCTTCCTCCCTCCCTCCCTTCTTCCTTTCCTCCGTCCTTGACCCGAAGACAGCACAAGGGTTAACTCAAACCACTCCTAGCTTAAACGCTTCAGGGATATCTTTTCAAAGAGCTGAAAGAATATTTGAGCCCAGGTCTGCTGCATATCCAGTGAGGTCTTAGGTACGAGAAAGATCTGAGAAATTAAATCAGCTGAAGTGTGAAATGTCCCCGGAGTCGCCGGAGTGTCGTGGTTGCCGTGCTGGTTACTGTACGTGCTGAAACCAGGGGGGGCTTCGGTTGCATTCATTACTGGGTTTGTGTGTGGTTTCATTTGTGATGCTGTGTGGTGGGCGATAAAAAACTATCCTCCCTTTCCTCATACATTTTTAAGCATACTTGACCACCGCAGCTCGTTTACTGTCTTCTCATAATTAGAAGTGAGCAGGAATGGTTGAGTTTGCATGTTTAAACTGTGACCTCTGTCTCTGTGAGGCGACTCACTTAACAATTTTACAAATTATGGTGGATGATAAACAGCAGGTCGCTGAGCCAGAAATGTAGAAATGTTCAGTGTTGTAACCAGACCGTGACGCACTGGGTCACGTGACCCGCTGGTTTCTGGAAAGTGGTTTTAAAGTCCATATTTCTTCGTACGAAGGCTCAGCCATATTGCACTGGAAGCCGACAGGAACACGCCCACCGTGTGTCAATTAAAGTTAACTTTGGGTTTCAGTCCCTTCAGTGGATCCCCACTGAAATATCTTCAGAGCGGCCGGCACGCGTTTACAGCAGAATATACCGTTTAACATGTTCTCGGTGGACAATTCAAAAATGACTGTTGTGTTTAGCTGATGCTGGGTTCGTACAAACGGCTGGTTGCTTCACTATGCGCTGTAGAGAGGTGTCAAAAGTACCGTATTTTCTGGACTATAAGCCGCTACTTTTTTCATAGGTTTTCAACCGTGCGGCTTATACAAAGGTGCGGCTATTCTGTGGATTTTTCTTCCACCGCTCGGGGCGCTCTAACCGGAATTAGAATCAAAACTAAGACAAAATAAATGCAAAGAAGAAGACGCTACTTCTTCTTTAGCAGATAGAAGTAGGTAGAAGCAGATTTCAAACAGATAAATAAATACTGGTTATTTTCTCTTGGGTCTGTCCCGTTTTAATCAGCAAAGTTGCTGCCGTGTTAAAAGACACTGTTAGGAAAGGATCTATTTAGGTACAAACATGTACATCATTTACAGTTCAAAATCCTTCTGTACATGTAGTAAATATCTAATCTAACAACATAAATATCTGCGGCTTGCATATTTTTTTTTTAAATAGAGCAGCTTATATGCAGGTGCGGCTTATAGTCCAGAAAATATGGTATTCACATTCATTACTCAGGTAGAAGTATAGATACTAGAGTTTAAAAATACTCCTGTAGAAGTTGAAGTATCAACTCAAGTTTTTTACTCAAGTAAAAGTATAAAAGTGCTGGTTTCAAAACTACTTAAAGTATAAAAGTAAAAGTAATGTAAGGGGGAAAAAAGCCATTAAGGACAAAAGCCATTGAAAATGAATGCATCTTAGTATAATGCAAATATATTAAAGAACCTTAAATATGTACTATTGAGCATTAACATGTGTTTCAGAGAGCAGGAGATATGATGACTAGTTGCCTATAAGTATTGTAATGGTGCAAAAAGTCAAACTTCAGAGGCATGTTATCATTTATCCTAACCTTTATTGGAATGTACATCCAAGTTTAGTTGCAGGAATCTGAGGGAACGGATGTAAGAACAAAACTGGACAAGAACATCTGAAACAACCAAAACCAAATTCACTCTATCTATATCAATTTAACTGGATAGTTTTTTTTAGGGCCGGAATGAAATAGAGTAACGAGGCTGTTTTTAAAATGTAAGGAGTAAAAAGTAAAAAGTCGTCTGAAAAATAATTACTCAAGGTAACAAAGTATTTGTACTTCGTTACTT